>NW_027176218.1:12421165-12496165 GCF_023055335.1 Clinocottus analis | reverse complement strand
TTTCGTTGTTTCTGTAATTCCAGCCTTCTGGTGAAGCGGACCCCGAGGAGTTCAGGGTACAGACCAGACTGTGAGTGTTTCTTTACTCGCGTCACACTGATGCGCGTTATCTATGAAGTGTCTACGACAATGCTCACTTCATGCTCGTCCCTCACATGCTGAAGTGTTATTAAAGCTGTGTTTTCCATGACGGATTAACAGTCATTTCAGGAATACGTACTCTGTACAAATGTAGCCGAGCATGGCACTTATGCACTAATGCATGCCTGATAACTGCTGCTCACACTGTCTCTTATGTAAGGCTTTTAGGTTTGAGTTGGATAATCTCTTTAAGATTGTCCCTCAAGGACAGCTGTTACTGTAAGCATTTTGACTTCCCACTACACGACCCTGATGGCTTAAGTACAACTTTATACAGATTGTAAAAGAGCAACATCTATTTGTTCAGAGCTTCTAATAATGGAACATGTTTCCTCATCTTATTTTGTATCAGCCTGAGAGTTATACTTCCACTGCACTTAAGTAGTTGTAGTTTCGTTATATGACTGGCAGTGATGGCGTCTGTATGTGTATTTCAGACATTGGTTTTGAGGTGCCAGATGCCTTTCTGGTGGGCTACGCGTTGGACTACAATGAGTACTTCAGAGATCTCAGTGTAAGTTTGCTGCATTTGATCACTACAGACATCTTGTGATACAATCGCTGTGTTACAATTCTGTTACATTTTAATTGTGTACAGTATACTGGTTCCCACAGTACACTGTTTTTGCTCATCTTTTGCCATTTTTAAATGGTCCTTTTTTGCATTATGAAAGAATAATGTACATTACTTGAATAACTGAATATTTTTCTTGTATAGCTTTTCTAGTGTGAATACACGTTAGAAATTGGCCTCCAATTAGTGTAGTAGAAAATTGGGAGATGGCACATGTTTTGTCGCATTCACATTATTCAGGGATGACGGAAGTGTAGCTTACCAAAGTGTAGTATAGTGACAAATAATTATTATTTTTAGCATTGTATGCATTTCATATTTGTATGTATTTAGATTTAGTTCTCCCTAAATTCTCCTTCAACCCCCTCTCTCATTTTGACATGTTTATGCAGGTGTACATGACAAATTAATGGCTAAATTTGAATGGCCAATATGTTTTTATCTATCTATATATATATATATATATATATATATATATATATATATATATATATATATATATATATATATATATATATATATATATATATATATATATATATATATCTTGATAGTTTCTTAATGTTTATTTATTGCTCAGCACTCTTCTAGGCTGTTTGTGTGTGTGCTCTCCTGCAGCAGAACACGGCAGGCAGGTCGTAGGACACACAGCTGTAACGCCTTCTGCTGCAGGAGAGCTTCCTACATTGAGCCCTTTTGTAACAGTGAACCAAAGAAAAGTCCACAGTGAGTGCAGACTGTTTAATGAGGAGTGGACTGCTAAATATTTTTTCACCTAAGTACGATCAAAGGCTGTGTGTCTTATTTGCTAAGAAACTGTTGTGGTTCAAAGAATACAATATTAGCTGCCACTTTTCCACCTAGCATGCTAATGCTGCCTTTACACCAAAAACGTTGTGAATTTGACGCCTAAGTAGATTACATTCAAAGTCAATGCACAGACGTAAATGGTTACAAAAACACAAATTTTGGGCGGCGCAAACTCCGCCGGTCATTAACACCGTCCTGTTGTTGCCATCAAACTGCTGCTGGTCCCCCTGAAGTAGCGCTGGTAGCGACTGTCACTCAGACGCTGTTGTTGGACTACGGATAATATTATGAACCCAGACCCCGTGGAGTTTGATGTTCCTACGTATGTAGAATTTAAGTATAAAAATGAACTAGTGGTTATTTCCATGGTGGATGGCGGAAACGGTATCCGTTTTTATGGAGATAAGCCACAGAGATAAGACGCGCCTCCTTTCAGGGGCGAGTAACATCCGCGGTGTGTTTGGTGTAAATGCCGTCTGTCAAATTTTAAAACTCATTGTGGCCCCTGAGACAAACAATTTGCCCACCCCTGGTCTAGATGTGTATGGTGTTACATTAAAGCAGTAAATAGAAATTCTTTTTGTTTGTTTGTTTCGCAGCACATCTGTTTACTGAATGATCAAGCCAAGGAGAAGTACAAAGTATGAGCAGATAACGTGCTGCAGAGGCGATGACTGAAATCAAGACTAGGACCACTGTGATTTCCCTCCTTAACTTTGCTGTGTTTTGAATCTTATTTAATTTTCTACATAAAAATCCACAAAATGTGACTTGTGGGTTGTAAATGACTTAAAGAACACTTAATGTCTCCTTTGTTATATACATGGGATCAGTTATGTGTTCTGAATATTTTGGTTGTTAAATTTGAAATTATTTATTCATCTTTTTGTGTTGTCTTTACCTGTGAATTGTAGTTTTATCTTTGAAATGGAAAGAAGTATGTCGTTCATTTGTTAAAATCAGTAAGCTATCAGTCAAGTTTAAGGAGCCTTCAGTTTGTTTGTTTCAACTTATAATGCGGATATATCCTCTCATGCCATGGATTTAGCATTATGCCATAAAATGACTGACTTGGAATGTACTGTATGTTTTTATTTCATATTTGTTGTCATCGAGGACCTGTACACAGCAATATAAATCTTGTTCAATCTCTGAATTCTGTTTTATATATTTGTGTTGCACTTTTTTCGAAAAGTAAATGTACAATAGCCATCCAACACACAACTACAGTGTTCGGGCGGCTAACCAGCTAAACACGGCAAACAATCGATCACTGCAATGCATGTTGGTTAGATTTGTGTCTGACTTGATTCCGACCTGCTCTGATGTCACGCCTACGTGGTCAACGATAATCTCACGAGAGCAAGGGAATCCAGACGAGAGCAGGCGGCCGCAGCGGGAGGCGTTGACCGAAAACTGCTATCAAGTCGGACAGTTTTCAGCTGCCTTCAAAGTATTAACAAGAAGTTACGGAATAAAATACTTCCTGTTAGTTACGATATGTAGTCTACTTGTAGTTTTCAGTTCACGTTTGAATTTATTCATATGTGATTATAAATATATATTCATGTAGAAATGTGTGTTTGCTGCATCCTTTGTTGTTTTTATGTCTGCCTGTGAAATGCATTACTACTGGTTTTAATGTTTGTTATACAAATAGGATTTTGTATTATTAACCACATAAAATGTTTTAAATCAAACCTGAGACTAATAGTCAACAATCGAGCATTAGGTATTACAACTACACATAAAATAAGGATTTTCTACAACACGTGGTGTTTGCGGTCAGATCTCAGAGCCAATCAGCTCTTTGATGTGGCGAGAGCCAGGCATTTCCCATCATGCACTGGGCCAGTCAGGCGGTGGACAGCTGCTGCAGCACCTGCTTCTGAAATCCACAGCCGCCTTGCTCTCGTGAGAGTACCGTTGATCATGTGTGCATGACGTCAGAGCAACGCGGGAGCAATTCGGACACATTGCGCGTCGATCGTCGCCGATCGATTCGGCAGAGAACTGGCTCATCTCGAGCCTATTGACTGCGTGGCCCAGTGCATGATGGGAAATGCATCAAAGAGCTGATTGGCTCTTTTTGACAGCAAACACCACATGTTGAAAATCCTTATTTTATGTGTCGTTGTAATACTTAATGCTCGATTGTTGACTATTAGTCTCATGTTTTACTCTGAAAACATACAGTGTGGTTGATAATAAAGGTTATTTATATAACATATCAAAACTAGTCATGTATTTCACAGGCAGACATGAATAAAACAGGATGCAGCTACACGCACATTTCTACATAAGTGTATATTTACAAACACGTGAATAAATCCGAACGAGGACTGTAAACTACAAGTAGCCTACAGATCGTAAATAACCGGAAGTGACTGATTCTGTGACTTCCGGTGTCTTCTTTGCAAGCAGCTGAAAACAATCCGATTCGACTGCAGTTTCTTGTCACCGCCTCCTGCTGCTGCCGCCTGCTCTCTTCTGCTTTCCGGGGAGGCGCAGCTCTTTCAGACGGTACATTGCGAGAGCTGGCGTAAACGCTGGCAGGTCACGCTGTCTGGTGTCCTGCCTCAACATCCCCACGTAACACGCCACACGCCATGACACGTGATGTCATTGAACGTCGTCCCAGTCGTCGTTGGGCAAGTGGTGCGGGAAGTCATTGGGGAAACCGTTGACACACTTTAGCTGGACCAGAGAGTGACATTTGTCCCGGTTGTGTAGCGTCAACATTGGTTCATCGTTTCGGACGTTGTGTAATGTGGGATAACTCGAGCTTTGTATAGCTGCCATTTCCTACAATGCAATTCAAAGAGGAGACGATAGCTAATTTAAAGCAGTTTGACATCGGAAACAAGTTCGCCTCCCTCCCGGTGCTGCCCAAAGCCTCGGTGCTGATCCCTCTGATCGTGAAGAATGGCGCGCTGTGCCTCCTGATGACCCTGCGTTCACAAGAGGTGAGTCGAGTGGGTGGACTAAGCTGTCTACATGAACGTAACTCCGTTTGACTGACGTGTGTGTCCGTGCAGCTTAGGACCAGTCCTGGAGAGGTGTGTTTCCCCGGGGGGAAGAGAGACCCCAGTGATGGAGATGATGTGGACACAGCTCTGAGAGAGGCCGAGGAGGAGATCGGTCTCTCACCTGCTGAGGTTCAGGTGGTCTGCAGATTGGTCCCTATCATCAATAAGGTACAAAGCGTTCTTTCATGGCATCAGCTGCTGTGGAAACGAGATGTATCCAAATCTCATACCCTCCTATCTTTTATCTCTTTTGCCAGAGTGGTCTGCTGGTGACCCCGGTGGTTGGCTTTATAGAGGAGTCCTTTTGTCCCCGTCCAAACCCAGCCGAGGTCAGCGCTGTGTTCACCGTCCCTCTGGACTTCTTCACCAGTGACATGAACCACGTTGCCACCCACAGTGCCGCTGGGACGATGGGGATGCTCCACTCTTTTCATTTCGTGGACCCCGATTCAGGATGCCACTATCATATATGGGGCCTCACTGCCATGTTTGCCATACTGGTTGCTGCCCTGGCTCTCAGGAGAACTCCCGAGTTTGATGTTGTTTTTGACCCAAAGGATCCCTTATCCTTCTTCCAACGGATTCTACATCGAAGAACTAGCAAACTATGACAAGCTGTTTTCCTGATGTTTGTAATGAGTTTGTGCTGATACTAAACACCTGAAGCCGAGTTCATTCATTTACAGCATTCATTATGAGGATGAGAGTGCAATGTGTAACTTAACTTGCATGAAATATTTGATTAAACAGATTGATAGTTTTTTTTTATAACGAGATCATCTGAAGAGGGAGGGATTAAAAGGAGCAAGTCAAGACGTTGACATTTTTATTATTTCATTTAATGTAGCAGCAGGATTACAGATATAAACAGAAGAGTATACAAATGTCCAGACCAAGGCAAAGTACATGTTAATAATAGTTCAGATGTATGATAACACACTGGGGTTGACCTTTATCCAGACTGCAGGGTCTTAAGGCCAGATACTAAAGCTCAAGCTACACAGAACGGATACAACAGAACCGTTGGAGAATGTGAAATAGAAAAAGCGAACTAGGAAAAGTGAGCAAATTGATTACACACAAGATACGGCTCACACTATTGGCAATTAACAGTTAATTTATCATGATTGCTCTTTCTCAAGCTTTTCACAGCAACAACAGTAATGTTGACAAGCACATCAACACAAGAAAGCTCTCCAATAAAACAATCTCCACGGTCTCGTCCCTTTTACCTCATACACAAATCTCAGGAGGCATGAAAAACATTTTCAACTAAAAGTAACAGACAAGTTGACAATTCACTTGTGAAGCTGCACAATATAATGTTGAGACTACTTACTCTGATATCCTGGAATGGATTTCCAAAGAGAAAATGTGAAATTAAAATATATCTCATGGGTTATGCTTTAGTTTAGAAATAATAATTCACCGATGTTCAACAGTCCTAGTGAAAACAAAGGACTAGGAGCCAAATGGCAATGACACGAAAGGGACACCAGTAAACACAACAGTAACAGTTAAGTTATCAAGGCACACACAGTTCTGTTGAAAGCATCACAATTGAAGTTCAAGATACCCCTGCAGTATATTTCACATTTAAATATACATGGATATTCATTTACATGACTCAAGGACAAAACTGATATTTTTGTAAAGATTTGTGTGCTATCTTCACCACCATTAAATTAATGTTTCACATGTTTTTTCAGGTGGAAGTGGCTATTTGAAGAGTCAGACTGAGCATCCTGGATTGCTCAAAATGAAACAACTGGATGTAAAAAACATGACATTACACCACAATCCAAGACAAAACAATCTGACAAATGTACAGTGATACAAATGACAGTTGGTGCCAACGCGCCCACCCTCTCTGCCTCAAAATATATGTTCTCTAAAACTGTAATTGGTCCGATGTCAGATGTAGAGCAAGCTCTATGTCCACACCATGAGGTAAAATTTACATTCATGAAACTGAAGTCACAGGTTGGCTTTCTGTGTTGGTATGGCTTTAAGAGGCATTACTGTTCCGCAACATCATGTGCTCTTAAACTCCCCAAGAGGAAAGGAATGCTTGGAAACATCACTACTGCGCTCTAACCTGATCTACAGTTACTGGATGAGTCAAAGTGCCGTTTGAGATGCATGACATTAAAAAAATTAAAAAAAGAAAAAACACGCACACACAAAAAGAAAAATCCAACCCATGTATTATGTTATACAAGTTGGGTAAAGTCGATGTTAAAACCGTTTAGGGTTAAGTTCCAACATATTTGTTTGATTCTAATTTCAGTCGCACACTTATAATAACAATAACCACAATAAACCTGCGCTTCATTTCAGGAAAACAGACCAGCAATGATATTCTTTGCTATGAGCATAAACTAAAACGTTTAGTTTTACAAAAATACTCTATTTTGATACATGGATACAAAATTCTAAAAAAGATAAGTTACTTTAAAATGGATCACTAATAGCTGCAGGACAAAATAGTATGAATATGAAAATTTAAACAAATGCATTCTAACATTTTAATTCTCAGAAATTGGCTTTTTGATAACGCCAAATTGGCTACTGTTGTAGATATGGAAAGTACAGCAGTGTTATTTTGCATCAAAAAAATAGAGTAATGTATCAAATTGGTGGAAATGTTAATGAGGTCAACTGATCCATGAAACAAAGTACCGTTACATATATATATATTTTTTTATAAAACTTGTACTTAAAACAACATGCTGAATTACTATCCACAAAAAGAGCTGCATAACTTAAATGAGTAAGTAAAAACGAGTAAACATTATGAGGGCATTTGCAAGGACACGGATGAGACAAGATGACGGCGATTTACAACAGGAGCTTTGGTTTGCCTGGGTGCACTCCAGTCTGACCCCACAACAGCCAGGTCTAGACTCAACTCGGCTTCAAAACTAACAATTTATGTCAGTGCTATTGATATACGTCCAAACGGTTATGCACTAGAAATACATCAGAAGAGCCCATTACTCCTGCACATCTTTTTGTTTTTATTTTAGGTTGGCAAAGGCATGACCTCCCTATCCGGATGTTATTAGTCTAACCAATCTCACTCCTCGTGCCTAAACCTAACCAACCCGACCAACGACGGCCACAAGTGCATCCAATCTGAGACGGAGACGGACAGGTCATGACTTCACCTTCCTAGGGGAAACAAATTTGGCCTCCTGCACATAGCACCATAGATAGAACCAAAATGTCAGCCTCTATGTAACAGAGACTTCATTTACCAGTCAGCCCCTGTTCACAACACAAGGGACGGTTACCGGAAGTCAACTTCACATGGCGCCGGCCAGCACACGGTACCAACACTGAGACGAAAACTCAAATCTCTAACACAACACAAGGTAAAACAGTCTCAAGTGACAGCAACAGGAAATAGTACAAATACAATGAAAAATCCTTCATTTCGATGCACAAACTAAATGAATCATTCAATATTTTGGGTGTTTTGTCAGTGTGAAAAACACAAAGGCCTACTTACCACTCCAACACTGAAAAATGACAATGTTTTTGTGGGAATGGCTGTTTGTTTAGACAGACTTGACTGGACCACTGAGACTGAATACAAAGAGGAATTCAACAGTGAGTAGACATCCTATACAAAGTTGTCCTAAACCTCATAAGTATTCAGAAATGAAAAAATGTTAAAATGTTCGGTAAAGATGTATTTACCTTTACAGAAACAACTGCTGTGTGTTATTTCGGATTTTAACTGGACGTTTCCAAGTACAAATTCAGCTGGGTCAGAAGGGAGCTGTGGACAGATATAAGGATTAGCTAGAGGTTATAAAGTGCTTGAGATAAAATGTTTATAAAACCACACAACACTCCATTTTCACTAGTGGAAAGTTTCTTTCTATCCACATTAAAGTGGTAAAAGATACCAACTTCTTCAAAACAAAAAAAGATACACACATTATATAGTCTTAAAGTTTCACCAACAAAGCTTCTACAAACCCAGTAATGAGGCCTTAACCTATGAAAACACTGGGCGGTGCCAAATCAAAAGGCAAGTCACATTATTCACATGGGGGATCTCATTAGTGAGCATTTAATATTTCCTCCTCTTTCTGCACATGAGGGAATCCCCTGCAACACCAGAATGCATTGATAATCATTTTAGTGTGCGCTTTCTTTTTTTGAAGTCGATCAATATTTGAACACTCCTGATAAGAGTCGGCACAGGTTCATACTGATACATAATTGAGGCAAAACATTCTACAAATGTATAATTTAATAGTCTTTACTCTCAGAGTAGATTTTAGTCAAATTGTTGACGTATGCATATCCATGTCAAAAGTTTAAATTGAGTTGTGACATTATTCAATCCCTGCTTTTATGCCGGGTAATGTCCCACATTTCCATATGATGAACAAACAAAAACACATCTCACAGACTCAGAGTGAAGTGACGGCGACGAGTTCACACACTCACAAGAAAAGAATCTGCCTTTATCGGACACTTATGTGCAACCTGATATTCACTTCTGGCTGTTTAATCTACTGTGCCTGCTCTTACAGACTCATCTCCATCACATTACTATTCCCCTGTTTCCTTGTCGCTGACATTCTTTATCCCTTTCCAGTTTTTCCACCAAACCTGGCAAGTTGTGTATCATCATCATCTTAGGTTCACATTTTCAAAAACACCCAACAAAACACTGCATTTCTGAGAGTGATGGATAAAGCAGTTATTACAGGCCTCTCTGATCCTGCAAGAGGGGTAATAACAAAGGTGAATTCTTCAATTCAAGGACAATGGATGTATGAAGGCTATAATTAATTATAAATATTCCACACAAATGGAGTTACATGAGCTCATAATTTGGGTTTTTAGGTAAAAGGGGCATTTCAAATCTTACATACTTAAAAGTTTTTAAGTTTTGTGGCATTGACACAAAACATCACACACCACATCGGTTTGTTGATGTAAGGATGTTACACGGCTACATATCAGTCACTCTCCTTATTGCCCACATGGTCCAATCAATAATCATTGCTTCTGTAGACTTTCCAGTAGGTTCTACATTTTATCCATGTTGGACGATGCAGATATTGATGCCTGCAATTGATTCTGTAAGCTGTTCTGCATCTGTAGATTGGTCTGCATTGGAGTTGGCATGCTTGTTTCTATGGATGCCTGCAAACTGGACTGCAGAGCAGTTTGTGTGTTTGCCTGCATTGCATTCTGTAGGCTGGTCTGCAAGGCGTTCTCTAAGCTGGACTGCATTTGTGCCTGAAGGCTGTTCTGTAAGCTGCTGTGCATGGCGGTTGGCATTGTGGAGGCAGTTTGGGCCATGGGCTGGTCCAACAGAGGCTGCATGTGACTGGAATTCTGGGGCTGGCCCTGAGCTGGCAGGGCGGATCCAGAGGAACTGAGCAGCTGGGGCGAGTCTGGAGAAAGAGAAAACGGAAGTATTCACTATTATCAAACAGTAGGGAAAGGCATTGGCAGCAGCATTGTCAAAAGAAAATCAACACCGTTATCTCTGATTTACTGTACTTCAGAGGTGGAGGAGACCAAAATCATCTTACCATTCTGTATGCCAAACACAAACAGATTGGCCTGTCCCTGTGGTGCCACATTCCCACCCACAGTTGTCTGGAAAAGCTGCTCTGGGGGCTGCTGGCCAGGGTTGGATACCACACCCACACCCCCCTGTACCACAAAGATGGTTGTGCCAGGGACTGGAGCCTGGTTGTTCAGCTCTTGTGAGCCAAGAGTGGACAGGCTGGACAGAGATGTCTGTGGCAAGAACAGTTCCACAGGTTGAGTGCTCTGGACACTAATGGAACTTGAGCCCACTTGCATTGGCTGCTGTTCCTGGAACAGACTCTGCTGTTGGTTCTCGGTGGATGTCGAGTTGCTGCCTGAGGAGCTCTGGTCTTGGAAGGACATGGGCTCCGCTGAGTCTGGCTGTTGGATTCCAACGCCGATGTTTCCCATAGATGAAGGGCCCTGCGTCTGGGTACTGAAGAGAATAGTTGGGGGAATAGCCTGGGGGTTAAGATCTGTGGTGCAGAGGAGGAGACCTGTCTGTTGGGGTTGGGAAAGCTGGCTCTGGGGGACAGGGTTAGCCTGGGAGTGGTTCGGGATACTTTGGAACAAGGAGCTCTGCTGGCCCATTGGAAGCTGCGGTGGCTGTTGTTGGCTCTGTTGCGGAGACTGCTGCTGCTCCATGGGGGTGCTCTGTTGCTGCATTTGAGAAAGCTGAGCTTGGGGTTGGTTCTGAAACATTGCAACAGACTGACCGTTAGATGTCTCCATTGAAGAGATGAATGTCAGCTGCTGTTGCTGTTGCTGGGGCTGAGGGTTTGAGGACAGGTATAGGGTGGACCCTGTAGGCTGCTGCTCCGAGTTGAGGCTGCCACTCGTCAGAACAGTCAGCGTATTCTGGAGCAGGGCAGCCTGGACCTGCTGTTGGGAGCCTTGGGTCTCAGCCAGGGGCCTGGGAGATTGAAAGAGCTGTTGTGGGGGAGACGTGTGGGATGGAGGCTGTGTTGGGAAGCTGGTCTGAATGGTGAGCAGCTCTCCAGCCTGTTGAAGGATGGACACTGGCTGCTGTGCTTGGGGGGAGGAGTGGATTTGTGGTTGAAGCAATTCAGCCTGAAGGTGCTGCTGTAAGTTCTCCAACACCTGCTGCTCTTGTAGTTGTTGCAAGTTGCTCAAAGCTTGATTTTGCTGCTGCTGCTGCTGCTGTTGTTGTTGTTGCTGCTGCTGTTGTTGTTGTTGTAGCTGATGTTGTTGTAAATTGTTAAGTATTTGATTTTGTTGTTGCTGATCCTGAAGTTGGATGTTGCTAAGGACTTGTTGTGTCTGACTTTGTTGCAACTGTTGTTGTTGCTGTTGAATATTTTCCATGATTTGCTGGTCTTGTGGCTGTAATATGAGTTGCTGTTGGATCTGCATGTTGCCAAGAACTTGCTGCTGCTGCTGCTGCTGCTGCTGCTGTTGCTGCTGCTGTTGCTGCTGCTGTTGTTGTTGTTGTTGTTGTTGCATGTGTTGCTGCTGTTGTTGATGCTGAAGGTTACCAAGGATTTGATGTTGCTGAAGTTGTTGATGCTGTTGAAACTGTTGATGTATCTGTTGTTGCTGTATCTGCTGTTGCTGTTGTATCTGTTGTTGTTGTTGTTGCTGTATATGCTGTTGCTGCTGTATATGCTGTTGCTGCTGTATATGCTGTTGCTGTTGTTGTTGTTGTTGCTGCTGCTGCTGCTGCTGTTGTTGTTGTTGTTGTTGTTGAATCTGTAGCTGTGTTGATAGTGAATTATCTGTGGTTCCCAATCTAAGACTATTCATGTTCTCCTGGACATGCTGCTGAAGCGAGTCCGCAGAGGGGGTGGGGCTATACAGCACAGAGTTGAGCTGCTGCTGTGCTACAGCCGCCTCCAACACCTGCTGGAGTGTGGTGTTGCCTCCAGCCTGTAGCTCCCTCACTGCCCTCTCCAGCTGGGCCACCTCTTCTTGGGGGAAGAGGGGAACCTGTGACTGTTGGGGCTGGGCCTGAGAGGGAGTTGCTATCTGGGGCATGGCCACAACTACCACCACGCCACTATTGTTGGAACTCTCAAGAGGTATGCTGTCCTGAGGATCTCGCAGGAATTGCTGGGGGACTTCGGGTGTCACAGGGGGGATTGTAGTATCGCCCGGCACTGGAAAGGAGGTCGTGGGGGCAATGTCCTGCTTTTGTATGGTGCTGAGAGACTCTAGGCTGGGGAAGACAGGCGGCGCCTGGCCAAGCTCCACATCTTCAGTTTGTAGGGGCATTGGGCTCTGAAAGGACTCCCCACTTTGATGAGGACTAGAGCTGAGCTCCAGTGTCTGCTGCACTGTGACATGAGGGTCAGGGGATGGCTATGGAAAGACACAAAGATGTGACAAACTACATTTCTGAAGTAGCCATTTTGATTTCTTTTTTTTTTTTAAAGAATGAATGGGATCTTACCTTAAAGACATCAGTACACGGGGGATTACTGGACACTTCCATTGGTGTGTCCTCTTGACGTTTGGAAGGCGCAGCAGAACTGTCAGTTTGCTCAGATGATAAAGATTTGATCTGTCCATCAAATATACATGTTTTGACCATGGAGGGACCCTCTGTTTTCACTGTCCGGACATTTGAGTCATCAGCTGCATGTAAGAGAGGAAACACGGGATAGCTTTATGTTTGAAAGAGCACCACGCCCTTACAATGATGTCTTATGATTTAAGTTTTTCCGGAAAGTGAATAAAGATTTCTGGCATTTACGCAATACAGACACCTTTCATGTAAACACAACTGCTGTAACTGATTTATACAACCAATGCAAGTAGCATTTTTCCTTGTAAAATAATATGGTAACAATATAAAAATGTCATTAGCGTACACTTCAGCTGGCGGCTGTACCTGAGTCTGGAGTATAGGTGAAGGGCTGGGCGTCATGTGATCTACCAGCATTGGTCATCACGAAGATTCCCACAGAAACAGGAGAAGTGACCGACTGGTTGTGGAACGGCGGGACAGTCACTATCAAATGGTTCTGAAAAACATTATGCAAAAGAGAAATTCACAAATTCAGTATAATCCCAAGAAGAGCATGGTCAATGAAAGCAGACAGGTTTGATAATGCAGCTTATATTTATTCAGCTGCATTTACCTGATGGAAAAGGTCCATGTCAATCTTTGCCTCAGCCTGCCAGGAATTATCGTCTGCAAATAAAACAAAATATTTTTCTTGTTCTTTTAACAGAGGTTTACATGCAGAAAACCATATCCAAAAAAATTAAAATGAGACAAAGACAACACCAAGCTGGCTACAGCACCTGCAATATTCTCCTGAAAAATAACATTGGTTCCTTTGAGGAAGTTCTTTCCGATGATGAAAACTTCTTCTCCTCCTCTCACTGAGCAGCTGTGAAGACTCTTCTTCAGGATCTCTGGAACTCCTGCTGGCTGGGCTGGAGAATGACACAACGGTCAATTAATCAAAACTCACATAAGATCTGGGCTGGTGTTTTCCAGAAGGCATGTGAAAGACTAACACAAAAAGAAAGACAGTTCCACAATCTGCTAAGACCGATGCTCTGGCCCTCCTGTTTAATGGTATGCTTGACAACCACAAAACACCACACATCCCTGGAAAAACCACATCCCCAGCATTTAGCCACATGAAGCCTGGTAGTGGCTGTTACATTTGTAGCTTAAAACAGATGTTTACAGAATATTTTTTATCGATATTGTGCTTGAACTACTCACTGCAGAGGATGGGTGATGAGGCAACCTGTAGAGTTAGTACTGATCCATCAGGTTGGGTAATGTTGACTCTGAAGGCCAGCCTGGCCCGTGTGCTCTTCTTCTTGGACCCTGCTACACCAATACGGGCCTCCACATCTGCATTACGCAGCTTCAAAATTCCAACACGGTCCACCCTGTAGTAACAGCCATCGATGAGGAATACTTGAGACACCAATAACTGCTTAAACATCAACACAGTGTAATCATAAACTGGTAACGATTATCCACAAAAAAATAACCCCTTACGCGAGTGTCATGTCATTGCTGGGCTCCAGAGGAATCTCAATGACAGTGGTGCCCTCTATGTCCACCTCCTTGCAGGCAGTGGTGTTGCGTCCCGTCACTCTGCAAGCCTGGTAGAAACCGTGAGGCTTCACTCTGCCTGCATCATTTGCTACAAACACCTGCAGCACAACTGGTTCACTCACACCTTCCAACTGGGGACAGGGAAAAAAAAAGTGTTAACTTGAATTGACCCTCACTAATAATAGAAATTATAAGGCCGTTAAAGAATTAGTTGTTTTTTAACCGAACACACACACACACAGGAAATGTAGTAATGCAAAACACCTTCCGTGTGATGCTTCCTTACTAAAGCATCTGTTGAGCAAAGGGAGTCCGCACAAAAAACAATGCATACTGAAAAGTGCAATGTAATGTGAGAATGATTACTAGGTTTAACAAAAAGAGCTGGATCTTCTTTCACTTCACATGGATTTCATAAAACTAAAGGGGGAAGGCAAATGCACAGCATACAGTGTCGGACTAGTTCAATTATTTCACAAAATAAGAACATTAATTTATTAAAAAGAAAAAACTTCTAACATCTTTATTACATGTACACCAACAAATTTCAGGATCGCTCTATTGAGTGCTTCATATTTTAAAGACATTAGCAGCTGGGAGCTGCTTAACTCAGGCGCCATCCTTTCACTTCCCTGCCCGGATTTATCAGTTAGAGGTAAAGTTACAATGAGATGTTTTTATATAATTTGCCCTCAGAACATTGGGTCTGTTTTTCATTTGCCAAATAACTTTGTGCCACAAAGGAAACAGCAGGCTACCATTGTAAAATAAAGCTAAAAAAAAAGGCCAAATGGGTATCGTTTAGTGGGTGAATGCTTGTGATGTTTCTGAACAGCATTCTCTAGTGGAGCACAGTACTCCCATTCCTGTATCCTGTGTATTTTTGGCCTCATTCAAACACTTTCAACTTAATATTGTTCCTGTGTCAAGAAGCAGCAGGTGGCCTTTTGTGTCAAACCTTGACAGTGGGGAATCCCTGCTGTGTGCGGTCTTTGACAGAACCTCTGCTGCCCTCGGTCAAGTAGCGAGCTCTGTGCTGGGTCTCCGGCTGCACCAGGATCTTTAGCTCTTTCCCGTCACTCCTCTGGGGGTACTGAGTAGACAATGACCCACCCTTCATTGCAGGTCCTGACTCATGAGAGCTGCAGGACCACAAAAAAATAAATCACATGGTAACATTATGACTTCTAGAAATTAAGCTCCTGAAACAACACAAATAAATAACATTTACTGTATTCCTACAGAGGCACAGAGTTACGGATAAGGGTCACCGCACCTGGCTATGGGACTGTTCTTGTCTGTGCCCAGCTGGGATAGGACAAAGTGAGGGGCCTTGGCGCTGTCAGCATCAAACACATCCATGCTGTCCTCTGGAGGAGCAGACTTGGGCCCAGGCCGTTGGCGAGGGGTGCGTTTCCTAGACTTGCGTGGCACCTCTGTATTGTCGTTGTAGGAGATGGAGCTTATCAAGCTGAAGTTGGAGACGGAGTCATCAGCCCACATGCTGCTGCTATGCTCAGAATCTGGACCTGTTGGACCAGATACGGCAGGCTCGTCTTGGCTGGACATCTGGCTGTCGTCAAACAGGTCCTCGGGTGGCGGGGATATGCTCAACACAGGCCTCCGTTTTGATGGAGTGTTCTGAGGCTGCTGGACTCCTAGCCCTGACGACACTCCTGACCCTACGTCTCCTGTTGCAGTGTTTGCTCCACTGTTGCCTCTGCTGGGGGCAGATGCAGCACCCTCCATACCTTGAACCTCTGAAGCTCCAGCCCCGTCCCCTCCGGTGGAGAGGAGATGCTGGGGACCCTTGAGATGGTCTGAGGATGAGGTAGAGGAGCCAGTGGATGGGGCTCCCATGGACAAGGACGAAGAGGCAGAGGGGCTGGAGGTGGAAGAGGTGGCATCTGTAGTAGTAGTAGTATATACAAATATAAAAGTTAGCACAGATGCTCAGCAAAGTGCAGGCTAGCAGTCCCATTCAAGCAGCTGAATTTGTGCATGATTTGTATTGATTTCCCCTCTTCCCAACTCTAATTTCAACAGACTTGTGGGTTATATGCTCTCACTGTGCATGCAAGAGCTGTCAAGAATAGATCAAATATCCTGAAGTTAAAGTTGAGAAGGGTACTATAGGTCCCAAAATGTTTTGATTCCTACCAAACCGTTCTCAATTAAAATCAATGTGACAAAACTGACATGCTTTGTTTACAAAAACAAAAGCAAGCTACAAATTGTTACATACACATTGCCAGAAAGAAACATAACAAAATCTGGTCAAACTTTCTTGTACAGCCAAATTTGCAAGCTGGTAAGGTGGCACCAAATTTGATTTGCCAGGGTTATAGTACAGTTTGTGCAATGTGCATTCAGTAGTAAACAGTAGTTTGCGCATGCCAATTGGAAGATTTGGTTGGGACTGAGCGTAGCCATGGAGACAGAATAAACAAGCCTCTGACCTATGGAGCAGTGAACTGCAGACCATTTTATATGCAGACACTCCCTGCCTCAGAGGGAATTTCCTGCAATAAAAACGAGACAGCCAATGAGCAACAAGAGAGCTGATCATTCAAGATTCAACTTCTGTCAATCAGTAAATTGTATGTTTATATAGTGAAGAAGGAGTCACTTTTGAAGTTGATCATGTAAAGACATCTTGAAGCATGTGTATTTGGTTAGAAATGATTCAACGGACATTACAGTAGTCATGCTTTTGATCAGCACTGCTTAGGGCCAGCTGGGTCGGACAGGATCCTTAAAAAAGGTAGACTGAACAAAAGCGCTCACTCAGTTAGTTTGCTCTCTAGATGAAACTCAAGATTAGAATCCTTCAGAGTCTAGATGATGTTGGCTGCCCTGAACCATGATCCAAGATCAGACCCTATTCCTTTGGCTTTCTAAAATGATATTTAAAAGACAGTCCAATGCTTGCTGGGGGCAACTTCACTGTTTCATTAATAGACAGAACCTTCATAACCACTGACAGTAATTGTGGAGTAGATGAATAATTTTGCTGCAAAGCTCCAAACGTTTCAGACCTTAATAAATGATCCGATGACTTACGGATGTATGAGTGTGTAAAATAGTGAATGACAATGTGCATAGAAATCAAATGTGCACAGGCCGTTTCTCTTTCAGGCACTCGTTGAAATAATTAATAACAAAATGTATTAAAAACTATCCTGAGACCATCAGGGAGATGTGCTGATTAAAAAATGCTCATACACAGACTGTGGAGCGCAGTATGTCATAACATGAGGAATGTCTGAGATGACTGAAGCCAAAGGAAAATACATGAATCGGTTATGCTGCATGCACCTGTTTATATATTTTGTTAACTGCCTAAAAGGCAGATTGAAATGAAAGCGTTTAGCACAAGCGTCAGAGTGTAAACGAAGCGCTGGTGAAAGAAATTAGTGAAATGTGAAAGAACAAGCTGTGTTAGCATGCAGTCACCATAACTTGGAGCCGTTATTCAGAGCTACGTTCTCCAGGAAAAGACTGAGTAGGACTTAAATTACATAGAAACCATTTAAGATTCTTGCATTATAGTCACTGACACTAGCAAGGTATAAGTTAGTTCGATAATAGAGTTTAAAAGTTAAACTAAAACTATACTCAGCAATTTTTTACACATCTTTTCTCAGATTGATGAAGTGAACTATTAAGGTAAAGAGCTGCAGGCACGTATTGCAGTGCATTTTGAGTGAATATCAAAGCCCCAACATACAGAGTCAAGGAAAGCCATGCCTCTTCTGATGACGCTGATAGAATTTGAAAAGAAGTATCTTACAGAGTTCCATAACACGGACAAGTCAAACCAGCCAACAGACAGGACGAACCCAAACAATGACAACCGATTTGAAGTAATTGGTGGTTCCTTTAATACAGCTTGAGAAGCCCAAAATATATTTATAAAAAGTTCAAGCCCAGCTATAAAAATCACTTTCAACACTCTGCACCCACCCTCCAATGGGTACCACCCTAACCTCATGGATCCAGCAATCAACTTGTATACCCAAGTTGAATCTAATGATGACCCTGACTTGCTATAACAGCAGTAATAAAGTACCTGTGCAGAAATACAAATACTATACTAGCGTATTATAATCTCAAACAGTCACAAATGTGGTCTAAGGAACTGGTGAAAGGGTGAAGTTGCCCCCAGACACTGAAACAAAACCCATACGAGTTTCTTCACCACCACTGTCTTGGGTAATAGTTTGGCGAGGGGGAACTGATCCCTGATCATGGTTTTCATGAACTTAGCAGGTAGCTCACCTGAAGCCAAGGCTGCAGAGGGGGGAGGTCCCGCCTCTCCCCCACTCTTCTGGCTCATGGTGGGTGGGTCTGTCTGGACGGACGACGGCTGGAGCTGGAGTTCTTTGGGGAGGAGGTCATATACCGACTCTGTCATAAAGGATGGGCGGGAGAAGACAAATTAGGCTCTGAAAAACAGAAATCAGATTGTTGTTTGTTACAGAACCAAACAACTAGATAAGATTATCCACTCTTCACAAGTAGAAATGTTCTGAGTTCAGTAGTTCTGTTTTAAGCCTCTTCAGAAATGGAGCCCATTTAAATGTACAACCTGTATGGTAAAAATAATGCACCATTTAAAAAAGAAATGCTGTCCCAAAGCATTCATAATTATGTATGAGATGTGATTGGCCAAAACTGAACCCAGTGCAGAATTGCCTCAAGATGCAGTATCACTAATGACAGCCAGACACTGGCTCCAAAAATGTTCAAGACCCAACAGAGTGAGCGATCATTAAATGGGACGGAAAGCAAACACGGGTTTCGTGATCAGTTTTTCCTACATATACAAAAAAATAAATAATCAGCTATCAACCCTAACACAACACAGGCTGTCTTATAATGATCTAAATTAGCCTCCCATGAGTTTAGTGTAATACAACCCACAGAGAAATGTCTTGATATTTGAAAGTAATATGATTCCTAGAAGTTTATTACCAACCACTGTGGCTACACTGGAATGAACTGCACTCGATGGCAGATAAACACATGATTAGGTAGCTTGGTTGCTAAGAAACAAGAACCCATCAACACCCTGACATGGATATTTCAGCTGTGCATTGGCAGCACCCGGCATGTGTAGTAGTCATCTGATACTCGGCTGTGACATAGCACCAGCAGAATGGTGAAACTGACTAGACACATGATCTCGCACTTCTGTGTCGTCAACGGTGCTGTTGAGGGAGTGACAACCCCAAAATCACCACAGTTCACACAAAGAGCCACACAATAGTCTCGTTCACACAGAACTTAAAGCATTGAGATGGAGGCCAGCTCCACGCTTCTTTATCCATAGCTAATAGGTGTTATACGGCGTGAAATGGCATTTGGTTTTTGGTGCTCCAAGTGCCAACGAATTACATTTGAAAAACTCATCAGCTATGTTTCTCTCCAATTATAGAAAGAGTTGTGGTATTCCCAGACCTCGCAGTGAAGTGTCCTGTGCAGAAAATAAAGTAAAACACGGCTCAGTGACACCGACAGACCCTGTAAAACAGACAAACCATGACAGCGTATTTACACAAATAGCAAAGTGTGCGTGATCCTCACGATAATCCTCCATCTGTGTCTGTTGTGCTTCGTTCACGTTGAGAAGAGAGAGTCTTTGTGCACGAATGCATTACAGATTGACTGGCAACCCGACATGACCTCAGTCTTGACTATTACGCCTTTCACACAGGAGATGTGTGTATGATGCGAGTCTAGTACTGAGAGCATGTTCAACCTGCCTGGAGCCCATTCATATGCAATGAAGGGCATTTGCTTATAAATAAATGCCGTCACCATTCACAGGCTCACACCACATCTGCAGCAGTGGATTTTTATTTATTTATTTATATATATATATATATATATATATATATATATATATATATATATATATATATATATATATATATATATATATATATATATTTATATATATATATATATATATATATATATATATATATATATATATAAATATATATATATTTATATATATATATATATATATATATATATATAAATATATATATATATAAATATATATATATATATATATATATATATATAAATATATATATATATAAATATATATATATATATATATAAATATATATATATATATATATATAAATATATATATATATATATATATAAATATATATATATATATATATATATATATATATATATATAAAAATATATATATAATATATATATATATATATATATATATATATATATATATATATATATATATATATATATATATATATATATATGCCTGTTCACTGAGCTGGGCATGCACGTTGTGCGACAGGCACTGAATAGATCAAAAAGAGACTACACTGGGGTAAACTATGTCACCGTGCTGGTCTAAATGGGGCATAAGTTTTAGTTACTAATCAAAGGCTTTTGCTACACATTTCCTCCCAGCAGACATGTAAATGTCGAGATTTCATGCAGTGTTTTGAATTCAATTATGTGCCCGACTGGTCAGGGAGGATACAGTAGGCAAAACAGTGTTTGTATACAATTACATTTGTGACTGAAAAAGTGTTATACTGCAAACCTCTATCCATCAACATGAAAACATGTATTGCATTGGTAATTACCAAGATAAAATATAATGCTAGTCTTACTTACAAATCTCAGTTAAAAAAAAAAGAAGTTTAAGTTCTCACTGTTCCAAATTGAATAGTTAACACTGATATGTTCAGGGATATTAGTGTTAGTCTCTATTTGCTTTTACAGAAATCAGATGACATCTGTACAGTTTGTGCAAAGCTCTAATGGCTTGACCGAGTATGCCCAAAAAAGTAGGCTGCAACACTCTCGCCTGCCATTGGGCGGACTAAGTTAAACATACACTTAGAACAATTAAATTACCTCATCTCAAAGTTATGCACTGCTCACATTACACATGCCTTCAAGGTTTTGCCAAATGGCAAGGTCACCAGTCCATTTATAAACCAGATCAGTGGTTTCAGCTTAAGATATAACCCAATTACTTCTTTAAACATCCAGTTTACATTTCCGTGAAGCCTACAGTAATGTTCTAAAACACAAGCTTTGTGGTAGTCAACCCAACTTGTACAAACCACTGCGCTCGCTCCCAAAGGTGCAGTGAATAAACAAATTGTTGTGGATGTATCAATAAAAGTTATGAGGCAGCATGTTTTGAAAGGATTCTTTCCAGGGGGCACTTTCACTTCTTCTCAAAGGTCTCAGGTGACTGACAGTAAATTAAGCCTAATGGTTGCATAAACGGAAATGAATACATTCAGTGTAGGCGCAATTAAATAACATAACAAAAATAAAATCAGATTTCATGTTTAACTGTTCATAAAAGTATGTTTATAATATCCTGGTATTAGAATATATATTTTAAACACCATATAATAAAGAAATGTTGTGCGTTCATTCTATTGTTTGAGAGCCCCTATGTCATTTTCATTGACACAGTTATTGCTAAATCAATCATTTGTGTCTGTCACAAGACTACACAAATCCTAAATGTGGTTACCAAAGTCGAAGTTGGAAAATAAGTTAGCAATTGAAAGATCTTAAATGTGAATATGTACTCTATTATTACTACTACTATTATCATTTATTTGTAAGGTTCTGGATGACTATTGAGGTTTTACATTTACCTCTTTTTTCTGTCCCCTCTGTCTCTCTTACTGGCTGCTATAAAGTACACAAGGTCTCCCACTAGATTGTTGATGAGCATGTCTCCTACCTTGACCACTATGCAAGCACACACCCAATTTCTGAGATATAAATAAACAGTGTGACCATATGGTAAGCTCAACTGAGCATTTCAGGGTCACATAGCAGTGCTTTCTGCTAACTCATGATCACTCTATACATAGCAGATAGACAGATGTAAGAACAGCAGGTCCAACAGCTGGCAGGTACAGATTGTATTTGGTGTAAATGCTATTTGTTAACCATAAAAATGTGGACTACATCTAAAACCAGGTGGTAAAGTAACAGAAAGTCAGTGTCCAATCATACTGCAGAAACTGTATGTCTCAGGTTTCACCTTTAAGAGCAGGACCAAACAACAACAACACACAGCACACAATGAATCCACATGAATAAGCAATGGCACGATAGATGCCAGTGTTGAGTGGCAGATTCACAGACAGTTAGTTCCCTTACACATGAAGTTGATACGCTTAGTAACAGAAGGGGAAATTAACCTGCAGACAAAGTGCTGCTGAAAGCCATTACAAATCCACCAATCTATCTGACAACACTAAGAGTTAACGGTCAAGTGTCTAATTGATGTAGCGGCACCCTCCTAAAATTAAAATAAGAGCTGGCTGACATGTGTCCGAAACGTATTCTAGATGAAATGTTGGCACGAGTGGCAGCACCCTTTATCCTGTCAAGAGGCACTGGCAATGCCCTGAGCTCTCATGTGCCCCGGACTGCATTCAGATGTGAGGCGGACAAACTCTGGCTCAATTACACACATGATGTTAAACCAGAGGGACTGTCACCAGAGGAGGAGACACACAACAACATGCATGTACTACATTTTCTCGCGATATAAGCATACACACACGCACACCCCTCCACAGAATACCACCAGGGCTTTTAGTAAATCCAACCAATGAACCATGTGATGTCCATGGCTAGCGAGGAGTACGCAACTAACTAACATAACGCTTGCCATCAATGACAAATTGACCCTTATCGATAGGATCTCAAGTATCGCCAGTTATATTTAGACAAGACGCCGAGCGTGTCGTGGTCTTCCACGCATGTGACATCGCCAACCAGCCAACCAGGTACACGCCAACGCTCAAGCCAAATGCGGCTAACTAACTGCTAGCTTGGTCGGCTAACGGCAGAAAAGAAGCTAACTCCTGCTAGCTAGCAGCTTAACGGGAGCCATCGAGACATTCAGAATACTTCAAATTAAACAGCCAAGACAGTATCCTGCTGGGAACGTGCGTTTAGTAAAGTCTTACCTTTTGAGTATAGAGATTTGGGGGAATTGAGGTCGAGGTCCGAGCTCAGGAGGGATATAAAATCAGAGGGCATCGCAGCGCTTCATCGAGGGGAGGGGAAGCGGACACTCTTTGGTAGAAACGAAGTCGGCAGCTCAAACAAATATTGCGTTTCACAAGCGGAATGTTTTAATATACAGAGTAGAACATCGACACAGTCTCAAGGCGACAAAAACAAAAACTTTGAATGTAAAAAAAATCGGCACGTCTCCCGTTACTCTGTGTCTTTGCTGAGAGGAGACACATTTCGTGCTACGTTGAGACGAACACACACACACACTTGCCTACAGTTGGTCGGCCCACCTTCTAGCCCCTCCCCCTTCTGCCGCCCAGGGGCATGCGCTGTGGCCGGGCTGAGGATACACAGTTAACCATCACAGAGGGAGGTAATGTCATTACATTGGATGGCTTATTCGTCCCGTTATAGTCCATTTGAATCACACTAATTGTCACATAAATCTCGGGGAGATTAAACTATCCTGCTAAGTTGAATCAGTTCTAAGTGAGAAACGCATACTATCAAGTTCCCAAAATCTTAGATCTTTAGGCTTTCTGTCACATCATCACATCCTGCAGGGAAGGTTTAAGTTCTTTATGAAAAGTGAAACACACATTTCTTGAATTTCCTCAAAGTCAAGTTTTGCCAATGACGGTTTAATGAAGTACCTCTGTATAAAGCCTGCTGTTGGTATAACATATTGATCAGTGATGGACAAATTCCCACCCTTTACTTAAAAACAGCAATACCACAGTTTAGAAATAGAAAGTGATGTATTCAATATCTTACTTCTGTAAACGTATTGCACAATTAGAAGAACAGGAAAGTAAAAGTACAGGTTATGCAACAGGCCTCTGTCAATTTTGCATTGTATAATATTTGATTACTAATACTGTTTTAATGTTATAGCCTCTAGAGGTGGAGCTACTTTTAAGTTTAGACTGTTGGGTAGTTCGATCTATAACATGTCATAAGCTTCTTGTTAAAAAAAAGAAGTAAAATCTTAATGTAATAGCTATTAATTGTAGCTGTCAAATACATGTAGTGGTGGAAAACGTACAACATTACCCTGTGAAATCAAAGGCAGTGGAATAAAAGTATTATACAATTCATACTAATAAATTCATACTGAGTAAGTATAGTACTAATAGTAAAGTTCAAACACATTAAACACCTGGTTGCTCTAAAGAAAATTGCAACTTCACACCTTGCATTGAACATGAGAGTTCATTCGTGACCTTGGAACTAGTATTTTGACAGGAAAACTAAACAATCAGTTGATAAAGACTGTGTGATGCATTTGAATGATGCAGGAAAAATCTAGAAAGTGGACCATGAGTCAAGATTATTTTCTCAAACAACATTGTCTTGGATCCAAAGTCACTGGGAAGAAGATCCCTGACAAAAACATAATAAGAGCATAACACAACAAGGTCCTGTGTGGCAGGAATCTGTTGGGGAGCACTGTACTGACAATGTGGCTCATCAGTCCCACAATTTATGATTTCTAACAGTTGTTTCTATGGAAATAGTCATGGTGAAGTATTGTTTTTTTGTTTTGTTTTAGCCAGTACAATTGTCTTAAGCTCTGCATCATTTGCAAAGTCTAAAAATATCATACATTCTTGTGACTGTGCCATCATGACAAAGTCATCTATAACAGCAAGATCCTCGTGCTTTTGTTAATCAGCAACTTGACCTCTGTTCTACATTTTTTGGAGGTAGGTATAAGCCAAGGGAAGCTCTTTGGATATTCTCTGAAAAGGAAAACTGTATCTGGAGGAACTGTCAGACTCTGTTTGCAATGTGGAAGATGAAAATAAGCATATCAATTATATCAAGCCAGGTGCATGGCTGACCATGTGTCAGCAGATTCTTCAAATTCAGTCAATAAAGCATGCAAGTGTCACATATTTCAAGTTTCTCTGGAAGTCATTATATAGACTACTCTCCCTGTCCTCTGCAGGAATAACAGAAACTGCTTACTTAAAGCAGTAGTTGAATCGCTACTCTAACAAACAGGAGTTGCACAAGTGAAAGCGAAGAAAGTAGCCAAGTGTGCAGAGCAGCTTCACTCTGGATACGGAACAATGCTGCCACTCTTTATAATTTGTTCGGAGGAAAGTGGCAAGCTACAAAGCAGAGGCTGGATAAAGCTTCTTTGTATATGCGTATGTGGTCCTTACTGCTGCTACTTTTAGCCTTAAAGCCAGACTAAACTCCAAAAAGGCATCAGACTTTAGTGGGATATGTCTGTTGTTAAGACCGGAAAATAAAATTAGCACCTGAACCTACCAAATAAAGGGTAAACGTTGTCTTTAGCATGCAGGTACACATTTCAGGCCACTTGCCATACCATGTAGTTTTCCCCTATTTTCAAATCTATTTTTTAAGGTCAATTCCTACATTGCAATAGTCAAAGATTAGGGTTACATTAAATATATTGTATTTCAATCTGGTACCATTTACTCAGTGTTTACATTTATAAAGCATTTTATGTATGGATTTCAGAAGTGGCAGACAAAAGAAATGAGTGACCAGTATGTTCAATGACCTGCCACAGAGGAGAAAAAGAAGTTTAATTTTAGACCCTGATCATGGTTATCAATTTATTTGGTTATGTCCAACAATAGCAGGCTTATACGGCTAAATACTAATCAAATAACTTCAGTTTGAGTAAATGAAAATGTTTTGCTTAGTGGCTTGTGTTTGGTGCTCAGCAGTAGTCATTATTTCTGGATGTTGAGTGAGTCCTGGGGTTCTGATGGGTTTAGACTGAAAGCTGCTGTCTGTTGAGACACTCAGCTCCTTTACATCCATTGAATACTTGTTGGTTTGCTGTGGCCTTTAATTAAACCAGATTCAAGGATATTAATCAATTTCTGCATCTCACATCTGCATTGTGTTTCTTAAACTGCACTGCAACTTGTATTGTATTTTTGGGGCTTTTTGACAGTTTTTAATGTTTTAATGAATGTATTTAATTGTTTTTCAATATTGTTTTATTTTGCATTATGTTTGGATGCTTTTAATGGTTTTATGAGAAGCACTTTGCATTTCCCTTGTTGAAATGTGCTATACAAATAAACTTGCCTTGCATTTGGTCTCACCCTTTACATTCAGAACATCACAACTGGCTTTAAGGAATAAAATTATGCTTTGAAGAAATGCTAAATGTTATTTTTGCCTCTCTGGTGGAAACTAATACGGTTATATCATTAAAATGGCAAAGGTCGTTTAAATACTAAAAGGCCGTACACCGCACGTTTCTTTCGCCTCAATTTCCCAAAAGGCCATTCGGCAGCGTCACCGCGTGTTGTTGCGGAAGTGCCGGTGAAATGCTGTGTTGGTAATTCTCTGCTCTGACACAGACAGTTGTATTCATTTTCTTCAGAGCAGATATTGCTTTACAGGTTGTGTGTTTCTAACGCCGTCGTATACAATAAAAACAACAACCTGTCATTTATGGCAGCGCTAAAATTCGCAGGTATGGACGACACAGACAGTGAGGATGAGTTACCTCCCGGATGGGAAGAGAGGTCCACGAAAGATGGCTGGGTCTACTACGCAAAGTGAGAGCAATCCTTCATCCAATGTGTCAACACCGATATGTCTGTATTCAGGAGTTCGGCTTTCACGACCAGAGGCACACATAAAGTTAGTTAGTTAGGTGTTGTCAGCCTGCAGCTAACAGCGTGCTAGCTAACGATACACCAGTTTAAATGAACTCTGATGTCCGAGTTGATAGCATGGATTATACAGTCCATGAGCGCACATCAGCAAGCTGTTTGATGTGACCATGCCATAGCTGCAGTAGATGTGGTACTGTGGCTCACAGGCTGTGCACTGAGATGCATAACTTCGTAATAGAGTTACACTTTGCATATCACATCCTGAATCTCTCATCAGTGGTGGGACAGGAAGAAGACAGCAAATGGTTTTGTACCTCGGAAATGTAAAACATTGAGGGTTGGAGAATTTCAATGCAAACATGGTAGTTGCATTTTATTTTACTTTTTACATCAATGTCTATCATTGATGTATTAGACATATCCAAAGTTGCTTTGCATTTCCCAATTGGGATGTTTAATAAGGCTTTTTTTGGGGTCTTTTTGTATGATTATGTTTCGTTACATTGTGTTTTGTGTCCTTGGTATTTTCCTGAATTGTGACTTTTCAGTAAAAATCATTGTTGTGTTGTGGTTGTGTTTCATATGTAACTATATTTAATTCGATGTTTTTTGTTCCGTCTTTTTTTCTTATAATGTACAACATCGACTAACCAAAAGGCTGTCGATAAAAATGTACCTTTTTGGGCTAAATCTGGCACATTAATGTCACATTAAATCATGCCAATGTGTGTCCTCAGTATATACATAAAATATAATGTACTGAAGAAGAAGGTGTGGTAAATATTTCCATAATTCTTTTGTCCTAGCCATGATGAGATGAAGACACAGTGGGAACACCCGAAGACAGGAAAGAAAAAGCGTTGTGCTGGAGGTTTGTTATATTCACTTGTTTTTTAGAGTCTTGCTACATATTTGAATCTGCTTGAGGGCCAGACATATATGGAAGGCATATGGTAACGTTTTCAAATGGCATTGTATTCTAACCATAAATACTTTACAACAATCGGATTTGCATCTTTTTTTCCCTCAAACTTTGTTGTTATTCTTATGTAACTATCACCAGCGGCAAATATATTAAAGTTGTTCTTATGGAGTTTTCCTTTTTCTACAGATTTACCATATGGTTGGGAGCAAGAAACGGATGAAAAAGGACAGATGATTTATGTTGAGTAAGTAGTTTGATGATTGAACCTCTGTTTGCTTAATAGAGAAAACAAATAAGCTTTTTATGGCTTTACAGGATATGCTGTACTGTACAAATCTGGGATGAACTCTCTATTATAACATCCTATTTCTGTCATTTTCAGTCACATTAACAAGCGGACTACCTATTTTGACCCGCGGCAGGCATTTACAGTAGAGGATGTTGTGTTGAAGCCCAAACGGTATGATGGAAACACTGCTGCTCTTGAGATCCTGCAAGGTCGTGATTTCTCCGACAAGGTCATCCTCATTACTGGAGGCAACTCTGGAATTGGTGAGTTTCATAAAACCCTAAACTGTTTACCAAGTCAATAATGTTTTGTTATAGCTTCACTAAAATAAGCCAGTGTGTAGTAAAGTGTGCTTCCATGACAATACCATTAGATGGTGGTATTACACTTTTGTACGAGGGGGCTTGACGAGAGCCTCTCTGCTCCCTGCAAGTCCCCATCTCTCCACAACCAGACATTCATCAACATTAGCCTCCAAAATGATACACTTAGACTCAACAAATCACTCATTAATACTGAACATGATTGTATTGAAGTTCATTAGCTCGGCTGAATTGGATGTCATTGTTAACTGTAATGAATGGTGTCCATTTGTACCCAGCAAATGCATTGCTCACTATATAATGGTCTGGAAACAAATGTATTTCCCTTTTCCTTTAGTTTAAATTAGCACAAGTAGTAGCCATTTATTCAGACTTGCTGCTTTGTTCAGGATAGATAATGACAGCATGCAGGAAATCAAATAAACATAAAATTGTTAATTGTCTTTATATTCAAATTTGTTGTCCCAAGGAAAGTCACAGCAGTGTAATTGCTGTGTGTGTATTAAGAGATGCAGCACGGTAGTGTAGATTCACAGCAGCTGGGGGACCCACACTGAGCTTGTGAACTTAAATGCCTTCCTGACCTTGATGTTCTTCCATCTATCTGTCTTTATCTTTATCTGTCATCTATCTTTATTTACGTGCATGTTCAATGAGTCAATGTTGTGGTTGCACATAGAGCCCTTGTGTAGCAAAGGCTGCATGAAAGTTTAAACATTTAAACTGGAAATAATTCAGTTGTGTCGATGTTTCACCTCAGATATTGACTTGCACATAAACAACTACAGCAATTCCTTCTGGTTTGATGTTGTGTGAAAGAAATTTTTTATTTTTATAATTATAATTAATATTTTTTAACCCACAAATGTTAGAGGTACCTGTTTGAATTAAGAAAAAAAAATATTATGCTAACTTGAATGGTTTTTCTGCTAGTCACTCCATCATTATCTTAGGGAACATTGGAGAAGAGAAAAGATAAAGGTGCTCTATCAATGTAACAAGACTGTCTCTGAGGTGCTCTAAAATATTTTGCTGAAATATTGTCGATTCTGATATTAAACACAACGATTATCGGTAGGTCTTTCCATTAAAGGGCAAACAAATGATGTAGGAGGAAATAAAAAATTGTATGTCGCTTTTACCACAAGAGGGCACAGGAGGTCCATGATGTTGTTGCTGTTGGGGTATTAAAACGTTATCATATTAAGTGCTTCACATGCGTTGGTTTTTGCCTTAGTTTAAAAACTATATAATGAAAAAGATAATCCACATTCAAGATTTGTTGAGATGTATTCAGTTGATGAAAATTTGTTCATCTGAAAAAAAACAGCTTTTCTCAAAAGAAAGCATCAAATAGCTACAACGCACAGACATTTTTATAGTGGGTGAATGCTTAATAAACCCATATTAACATAACCTTTGTTTTACTCTACCACATATTAAATATGCAGCCCCCATAATTAACAGTATTCTAATAGTAATTGCTACTACTTGTGTGCTCCTTTGACATTCCACTAGTGAAATGTGGTTATGCCAATTGGTTGGACCCACTTAGCATTTTAATGGCATCAATAGTGTTTTAATCCAAGTGTCAAGGCTATTTCCATTTTCTTCAGTGCTTATTTCCCCCACAGGAAATGTGACATTTTTATTACTAATGGTGGGATATTATTTAATTAGCAAATTTACATTTCAGCCCTTTGATTTAGTTCTTAACGCACGTTAACATGAAATGCACATATATGAGTTTATTTATGCATGAAATGTCATAGTGTCTGGTTTTGTGACCAGCTTTGAGGCCCTTTGCAATAGTGCTGGGAGGCGAGACAGTAATGCGGTTTGTCTTGCCGATGTGATCACTGCGCCCGGTCACAACATTAGTCTTCCTCTCTCTGCTTTCTTTTGTAAATTAAAAACCAGTACCAACCTGAGTGGTGTTTGTAATTGTGATAATGGAAATGAATGATCACGGTTTCTCCCCCCCCCACACTATTTCTCCCTCTCTCCCCCTTCTCTCTAAAGGTTTTCTTCCTCTTATAGACCTGTGGTTGTACACCTGTACCTCTGCATTGATTCCTAAGCGGCTTTGACCCAGGCCTGAGCCTCCTATCCATCCCCATTACACACTCCTGCTCTGGCTCTAATTCCCCTCCTATCAACTAACTCTCAAGTTATTTACTGGGACCCTTGGAACAGTCGTCCTTAAAGGGCCATTGTCGTGATATCTCTGGCACCCACTGTTCAGAGAGAAAATACTTTCTTTTTTTAATATGGAATGAATGCTCAACATTGGTTTTGGAATTTTAAATCTAAAATGGTTATTGTTTCTTTTCCCACACATATCTTTAAATCTGAAACCTGCGTTTAGAGTCTCCTAAATATGTAGTTCTGTTGAGGCATGACTATATTTGTATTGTGCTGTCCTTGCACATGCGGTCCTCTTTGCCCTGGGACATCTCTTTAGGGACCTTTTAACTACATATATATGTGTCCCCCTACCTGGGGAGCAGCGTCCGTCTTAGGCTCTTACAGCAGGTGCCATGTTGTCAGCATAACGTATGTTGAGTAGCGTTCAGAAAAAACATATTGACACTCTGTCTCACTTAAATAAAATATTCATGTTGACAGAACTATTTTCTATCTCTATTTCAATTGCGGGACAGTATATCTGACGTATTTCAGGACAACGATGTTTAGGGGCAAATTTGACTTTTAATAATGATTGTTTTTATTTTATTTCTAGAGATTATATTATACAACTTTTCTTATTCTACATTCTGAGTGTTTATTATTTTTATGTAGACATCTTTAGAATTGTATCTGAACTTTTTTGGCCTTTTTCTAGAGGGGCTTGTTGTGGAGCAATGCCTTCAGCTGCAAAGCTCTACTCAATCTAAATGCACGCGCTAGATTTCACATGGTATTGCTGTTGAGGGTCAGGGTCAGTGCTGGAATAAGAAGCAGAAAAGACTCAGACGGTCCAGACTGGGAATAGCAAGGATTTGGAAAGGAGCGTTTCATAATGTATCAGTATTTCTATGCATTGTCTCTGCACTGTTTTAGGACTTTGAATGTTATTCTTATTCATGAAAGACTAACATTGTTCCATGTTTGTGTTGATCCCAGTGTTGTGTCGGGAGGATTAAGTGTCAGGCCGGTGCTCTCCTCTCTCTGGATGGAGAGATCCCTAAGCATATTCAGTGAGTCGCAGAGCTGGGGGAGCCTCTGTGTGCAGATTAAACCCATAGCCTAGCTTTGTGGCTGATCATTAGATTGAGGCAGATTTGTTAAGCATAACTGCCATTAAATTGGCTGCAAAGCTCTGGTATTTACTGCGCTGCTGTTTATGAATAAGGACCCCCTTAAAGACCCGCGCAGCGATGCGTTAAACCCGAGCCTCGGTAAGGAGGGAAATGCATTATTCATAGTGAGAGGAATTAGATGGATAAAAAGATGTTCCTGGTGAGGGTGGCATGCGGTGCCTGTGTCTCTGAGCGTCTCTGAGTGGCTGCGTGTGGTTTAGATGACATCCAGAGTGCATCTGTGTTTATATTCAGGAGTCTGATAGTATTTTGTGTGTGTGTCCGCTGGGGGAGCGGCCGGCCCGTGTCCTGCTGTCTCCTCTGTGTCAGCTTGTGAACTGAGCCGCTGAGGAAATCGAAGGAGAGTTTTATTTTTTTTTTCTCAACGGGCCTTTCATGTCCTCTCTGATGAATGTGTTTATTGGCTACGTAATGAGAACCAGTTATGGTTGGTTAGTCAAATTATTTAACTTTATTAACCTTGGATGGAATTTGCTATGCAGACCCAAACTGGTGTAACATGCAAAGAGTATTATGCTGGAGGCCAGAAGGGTTCAATAATGATTACAGCTCTAATATAATACAAGTGAAGTGGTTAGAGAGAGAGGATGGAATACATATATGTGCTTAAAGGCTGGAGGTAAAATAAAATGAAAGGGTACTGGGTTATTGTGTGTAGTCAAGTAGTTTATAGACCTATCGAGTTTACAGTCTGCGTATGATGAGGGGATCAAAGTTACATGATGGGGGCGATTTTGATGACAGTGATGAAAATAGCCCCAAAGCTCAGGAGTTCTGTGCATGAGCAGGCTTCTGGGGTCTGTGTTTATCCTTGTGCATGTGTGTGTTTATCAAGTTTACTGGCCACTGTGTGTGTGTGTGTGTGTGTGTGTGTGTGTGTGAGGTACTCAGGTAGAGCTGGCCGCAGGAGGAGCAGGGGTGACCAGGCCGACGTGAGGCTATGATGAGAAATTGTGTAGGGAGTTGGAGGTTGACACAGAGGGTCAGAGAGGGAGGGAGAGAGAGAGAGGGAGGTAGGTGGGTGGGTACTAGATAGGGCTGCATGGATGGTGTGACAGCAGTGGGGGTAAGAAGGGGGGATAGGAAGGAGGCAGAAGGGGACAGGGAGTGGTGATAGAACCACTCCAGTGCTCTCGCCTGGAACAGCGCAACCTTGGGCTGTAATTACTAACAATACATCCCACTTTTGGGGTGACATCTCCCTCCTCTTGGACTAATGGTGGGGAATTAGAGGGGATCTTAACAGTCAGAAAGAGTGTGTGGTTCCTCCCTTCTTGGGGAAAGAAACACTCAGCGGCAGCAGGAACAGGTGCACTGAGCACGAGGACAGTCAGGAGTTGTTCTGTCTCTGTGTTCACTCATTCACTCCTTTCTACATAAAACTCTATAAATACTATATATTGAGCTGTAAATTTATTTTTTGAACACTTTTGAATCTATAATTTTTTCATGATCACATAACTATAATATTTGCATCTATAAAATGTAGAATTGTTCCCTAAAAGTTGTAATATTGTAAAGAAAGAATAATAAAATAATAACAATATGATCGTATGCTTAATATTTATCAATAGTGTAAGCAGCATCCCGTTATTCAAGTTATTTTTTATTGTTTTATGCACAGTTAACAGAATGTAACTCCGTACAATGAAAAACTTACTTTGGTAGGCCCTGCTTCCACACAGAAGTACAATAACTTAAAAAAACTTAAGGAAGAATTAAAATTACAATTAAAACCATGCGCATCATCACTCCCTGCTTCTCATCTATTTCTAGACATACGTCAGTATGGACCTCTTGACGCATGACGCAGAGCTTAAAATGTGTCCCAATGTGACTCTCCTCTGACGATCCAAGCCTTCTCCATGCTGTTTGTGAACTCACTTCTCTGCATTTTACAACTCCACTTCTGTCTTCCTTTATCACTTCTGCTCACTTTGGGAGGCCTGTTCAATTTATCATGGATTTCGGGGCCTCGCAGAAAGACATGCTTTGGACGCTACTTTTTTCATTCCATTGATGGCACTATTGCTGCATTTCACACTCTGAGTTATGACACTCAAATTAGATTGCTGGTGGTAAATGCACTAAATAGTAAATTTAGGAGGGGAGAAGATGTGATCTTGGGGTAGAATTTAGGATGTGACAGTGCAGTGACATTGTTGGACGACATGGAGGGGGACTGCCACTTAAACGTGATCCACATCGCCCTCAATAAATGTACAAATTTAAAAACAACCAACTAACCAATTACATTTTGATGCATGAATCAGGTTGACTGCACCAAATTAAACTAATCAGAGATGCACGGACATAAACTGTGTAATTACTAGTCACATATTCATCATATTATTCATTGCTTCAGAAATATAACACACAACATATTTTTATGTTGTGTGTTACAGTTAAAAATGCCATGTAATTCATTTAGGTGGGTGGGATATATAGTCTGTTCGTGATCGGTGTTGCTCTTGTGTTTCTTTTTTTTCACAGCACAAATTGAGCTGCGTCAAATGGGGATTGTGGGAACCATGTCTGTTTACCCACAGGTCTTGTAATGATCTGAATTGACTTCTGTTTGCCCAATTGTACTATGGAGCTTATTTTAGTTAAATGCCTCTTTGGATGCAGATCAAGAGAGAGAAGGAGCAGGCAGCTCCGTTTGCCAAATAAACACGTTTACTGACGAGGCTGGTAATGATCTCATTACATTGAGCCAATACACCTGTGTACGAGGGGGATCCGGAGAGGGGCGGCGGGGCAGGGAGGACAAACAAAGCGTGAAATCACTAAATCACACTCATTATTGGGGGATATCAGTAGGGCCAGGATCCTAATGTACCATGAAGAGCATTCACTGCTTAATGGACATTTTACACAATTTTCTATGCGTTTTATACATTACACTAAAATACATTTTCAACAATAGCTGAGCCACTTACTGTATTTCTGTAACGTTGTGACTCTTCAGATTGAACAAGCAGACAAGCAAAAGATCTGCTTTCAGCAGGCCAAATTGTGTAACTTCATTTCCCAGCTTTTTTTTTCTTTCTTTTTTTACCGACTCGTTGTCTGATTAGACAAAAGAACCTGAAATATTATTACAGCCCAGCATAACAGTCGGGCCTCCTGTATGTTATATAACAGCTTATGGCGTCTGTCGATCCACCGGAGCAAAAGAAACCCCTGTCTGACCTCTTGTCATGTTCCCCCATCGGCGTACAGAGCTGAAACAGACTCTCATTGTTGTACACCTGACCAGGAACTCATTTCAGTGCAGCCCTCTCTACCGGCAACACGGGTGAGAGGGCGTGGAGTCTCTGTTACAGCAACACCACTCTCGTTATTTCACAATTAATGTCAAGCCCTTGTTATTTGTCATTGGAAATACATGACTTCAGTGCTGCTGCTGTTGTTGCTGCCATATTCTAATTTGTTCTCCATTATGGAAAACACTGGCGTCGATTAATTTCACTTTCATGGTTTGTACACACAACAAGTGAGTGTGAGGTTTTGTTGTTTACCAGCAGCCAGTACGCTTGTCCAATTTATAAAGGCTAAAGAATTAAGCGTTTAAATGACGGCATGTTTGTAATCCTTTTTTTTCTTCTCATTTGCAAATGTAGCTGCTGCTTATGGTTTCTGGTACATATATTTCAAATAAGCTGTGATCTTAATGAAAAAAGCATACTTAGCATTTCAGGTTCCACTACTATTATTTTTAATTATAGTGTTAAAATTAAATTATATTAAAATGTTGAATGACATTGAGAAGACATTTTGTGACATTAGTCTTATACAGATGCTCCAACAGAATTTTTCCTCTGGGAGTCTCAACGATCCTTTTTTTTGGTGTCACGTTGTTTTTATTTTCATTTCCATTTCCTGTGAGTGAAATGATCTCTGTTCAAAGCCAGAGTCCCCTCCATTACACCTAATAATGTATCATATAATTTAATTCCATGCTTCACTTGTCAGAGAGGGCTTCCAATCCGACTCCAATTTTGAGTTTTAATAGATATTAGTCCTTAACACTCTCCTCACAATTAGGCCTCCCAGTTTTGCTCCTAATGAAAATCAGATTAAGACATATAATCTAATTACAGTTCATATTAATCTACCCTCTCGTACACTGCCACTCAGACACTCTTTGCCACAGTCAGTCATTTTGCCCGTCAGTGAGGACCCTCCCTCGTTGCAGTATTTGAGTGTATCTGACTGTGGTTTGTATTTACTGTTGAGGTGGGGCTGAAAGATGTGAGGCCGCTTGGTGCTGTTGAACTTTGAAGGGTAGTAAATGTCACAGGAAATAAAATTGCGGTGAAGGAAAAAAAGTTAATCTCATAAATTAATTCAACCTATGGGTTGAAATGACCCATTTAGACTTGTAATTTAGAAATGAACTTCTCTCCCTCCATCTTCAGTTTTTGTCAGTTTTATCGTGACTACATGATTTGGATGGAGCCATGAAGTCTTGGGCTGATAAATTCTGTGTGTATCCGCGGACCTCGTTTCATGGGATAACGTCCTTATCAGAGGCACTTTGATGTGCTGAAATATCACACCGAGGTTCAGTTTGAATGTCATGTCTGTTCGATTGTTCATCTGACTCCCTCCATTACGAGCCATGTTTTCATAATTACTGTCATCACTGTATAATTCCCGACATTATTAACGGCTGACCTCCGTTCTTCCAAACCAGCGTGAGCAGCAATACCTTCTTGAGAGCTGGCAGTCGGATCCAAAACTTTATCTAAGAAGAGAGGAAGAAGTCTTGAACCACAATAATTCAATCAGTTTCATCACTTCAGAGAGAAATGATTAACTCCCTCTACTAGACCACTGAGTTACTCAATGAAAGAAATTATATGGAAAATTGATAGGGATTTTAACTTGCACACCCACCATCACCACCCCCAACACCCCATTAGATTCAACCCCTGAGAATCAAAGTTATCTTTAAAAAAAAACTAATCTTTGAAGCATTGCTCGCTTTCATTCTTCTTTTTTTCTCCTCTTCATGTCGTTGTCCGTCTGTCTGTCTCACGGTTCGTGTCTCAGGCTTTGAGACTGCCAGGTCTTTTGCTCTTCATGGCGCCCATGTGATCCTGGCGTGTCGAAACCTGTCCCGGGCCATCAAGGCAGTTGGCCTCATTCAGCAGGAGTGGGTAAGTGGCGGTCGAACCTTTAATAACCCCAATATTATGCTTAAAGCACTTGAAAGTATAAGTCTGTGCTATTAACTATTTAAATGAAGAGACCAGCGATGAATTGATCTCACTAACAAGTGATGACTCCGCAGCTTTTTTAAGTAACTCTATTTTCTCAGTTTCTCTTTCTTTTTAGACCAAATGAATAATCTTAATGTAGTGGACAGTGTTGTATGTTTAAATAGCAAAGCTCTATTTCTTTCATTTGTGGCTGTATAAATGAAAATACTGTTAAATGTGAAAAGCGGATGTGTGGTACAATTTATTACATTAATTCCCACGTCAGAGACATGAAATAAATTATCTATATTCAGGTCTCCCGCGTGGAAGAGAAACCCATTATTGATTGAAAGAAGAAGTATTCATAGGTTCTCACAAACTGCCTGCACATTTCCCAGGAAAAGAGAAACGTCTGTATGTCGCCGAGAGAGAGAGAGAGGGAGAGAGAGAGAAAGTGAGAGAGAGGGCATCTGATAATTACCTGAGATTATTACTCTAATATCGCTGCGCTTGTGACGCGTCCCCAGATTTACGAGTGTGGGAAAATAAACAAGTGAAATGTGGGTGCTGGAGCAGAAAGAATAAGCCATTAGCACTGGGTTGATTACAGAGAGCAGGACTTGGAGACGAAGGAGAGCGAGTGCTCAGCGCAGATATGGAGAGAGGGAAAGAGGGAAAGAGAGAAGGGCTGAGAGGGAGGAAAAGAGGGAGACAAACACTTTGAGCGAGAGTAGATCTGCAGTGTTTAAACTCACCCAAGTCTCTAATTGAAGTATGCCCCTGGGGCTGTTAGTGCTGCTCCACAGTGCGAAATCCAGTGTACAGATCTATTAATGTAACTGCTTTGTCTAAATGAGTGAGGAAAAGCTCTGATCCAAGTGCCAGATTTTGTCGTCAAATTGATTTTCAAGCTTCACACCTGCCACAGAATTACCGAGATGTAGTTAAATGTTTGTGAATTATCAAATGGAAGCTGCTTAGAATTGCTTCAAAAGATACAATGATTGTTGAACTTTAAATAATAAACTTCCCTATTTGTGTTCTGTCTGTCAGGAAATTAAAGGATTGAGTTAAAACAGTTCTGGGTAGATCAAATAAAGCATGAGCACGGCATTAGCATGCCCTGAGCCCACTCTATATTTCCTTCTCAAGGAATCCCCCTCTTATAGGCTAATGAATAAAAGTCACAATATCAGAATAAATCTTTGCTGCAAATTCTTCCCTCTGGCGACATTATTAATAGATTCAGTAGAAGAATAGAGAGGAGGATTAATCTTTAAAATGATGGATGGACTCTGCTTGCCTTCCCATGCTCCTGCGTTAAGGTCATTTTGATAAGAAGGTATATTTTGGGGTCTTCTGTACAAAAGGTCATCATATCTACTTCCAGGTCTCTCTCAGAGTTCCGCTCTGGCTGCCAGGAGTGGAACTGCTGTCCCGATTGCACAGGACCTCTGACCTCTAACTACCTGCTTACTATTACTCTGAACTCTCTCTTTCTCTTAACTCTGTCTGTGTGGGCAAGCGTTGCTATTCAGGGGTGAAAGTGATGGCTCATCTGCGGCGCAGGGCGGTGCCGTTCAGCGTAGCGTCGTGTACTGACAGTGGGTGTAATGGCGGGGTCACCGATGGATAATGGCAAGAACAGAACTGGCTGTTAGGAAGTGCAGGGTCAAAGGGCTTATCCTTCCCAGCCAGTCACACTGTGCTCTGCCAGGAACTGCTGCCGTATAAACAAAACTGTGCGCTTCGTCTCTGGTACTTCTACCTAATCTTTATTTCATGGAAAGTATTTGAAGCTATATTTAACAAATTTAACTAACACCGTTAAAACATTCATGATTGACATTATAGATTGTTTGGACCTTTGGAGATTGAATTATCTGTTTTTTTTTGTTTTTGCTGACCTTTTATTATGAAATTAGTTTCTTGCTGTGTTTATGCTACATACTGTTTTCATGATGGGACTTCAGCTGCATCTCCACCGCAGGCCTAATCTGCGCAGAACGTGTTTTTTTTCTTTCTTCCTCTATTCAAGCTGCGAGGTGAAACCCCTCCAGCAGGCTCATTAGGGGAGTTTAGAGTGGCGGAGAGGGGATAAACATTTACCTTATTATTGTGTTTTACAATAAGCCTGATGCTGGTTGCCTTTATAGGGTTCAAAGGGGGCTGATTTTACAGGCTGTGATGAAGCCACAGTAAAACCAGGAGAGGATTAACTGATAGATGGGTACTGGGAGAGATGGAAGGAGAGAGGAAGGGAAAGAGAAAATACTAAGAGTGAAGGGTTTTGCACTAAAGAGACAAGGCATGTACAATATGTATGGAGAGACAAAATCTTTAATTCATGTAATTAAACACATTTAATTGTGTGGATTATAATACATTTTAGCATTTTATTATTGTCCTATAGAGTCCATCAGGTGACTCTAGTGTGCAGATCTTCCAGCTCTGCTGCTCTTGTCCTCTGCCTTAACTGCATGCTGTTTTCCCACAGATGCGTACCCATCCATCTCCTATTCCGCTCACAGTACAGGCAGGTTAAGTTGCTGGTTAACAACCAAAGTGTTGCCTGCGTGCCAGAGATTTATTTTTCCTGATTGCTTTTAAAATTCTGCTTATCTTTGACTCCAGTGTCTCCCTCAGAGAGCTGTAATGGACTCCCCTGAGATACAGCAGGCCAACCAAGGCCCTTGGCCCCTGAGTAGAATACAATACACACACATACACACTGGTGCGGCATGGTCTTATTTTGTAATTTCTTTCCTTTTTTAATCCAAAATGCTTATTTCCCCCACTGCCCCTTTCTACAACACATGCTAATGAGATGCTTTGTAAGGGCGTTAATTAGCGAGCTAGTCACTGATTGCTGCGCTTGTTTTTGTTGTGTGTGTGTGTGTGTGTGCGTGCGTGCGTGCGTGTGTGTGTGTGTGTGTGTGTGTGTGTGTGTGTGTGTGTGTGGCAGGGGGGGTATTAATATGGCTGTGTACCGCTGAGGAGGGTTCTGTCAGGGTCTGCTCTGGAACCAATTAGGCTAAAGCTACACTGTCCACTGAGGATGCTGGGAGAAAAAAAAAAGCCTGCTGCTTGCAATGTCAAACAGCAACATTAACACAGGCCAGAGAGGCAGAGCGAGACTGGCGGATTCAGAGCCGATGAGCAGCGGTCACTCATACAGGCAGGAGGTTCCTCTGCTAGATATTAAAATCAGACAAAGAATACACTCTCTTTGGCAAAATACTCTAACTTTGATTGGTGTCAGGCCAATTGAAGCCTTTGGATATTTAGAAATATAATACAGTATATATGTGCCTAAGCTTCATTTCTAGCAGAGGAATATATACATATATGTGTGTGTTCATGTGTGTACATATATTTGTGTACTGTAGATATTCTTTCGCTGGTTCTCATGCTGTAGGATAAGATAACATTAGATTCATTGACACCATGTTCCTCTCCAAGCGTCTGCTATATCTGAGGGAAATGACTGGATTTTCACAAAGCGGAAAGAAGGCAGTCTCTTCTTGAGGATGTCAGTACATAAACGGTTTTCCCATACCCACGAATGTATGTTTACGTGTCATGGCTTGCACAATACAATAACATGAGGTGGGAAAGTTCTGGTTGATAAGTTCCACGGTTCTTATAGAAAACTACACTCTTGCATGACTGTGTGACCCCCATTCAGATCCCTTTCTTTGTCACAACAATTGTACCATAAACCCCAATCACACTTAGCACAGGAAAAGTGGTGCATGTGTGTGTGTGCGGATGCATGTGTGCTTGCATTTGTCCGTTTGCCCGATGCATAACCTCCTGTGTCAGGCTGACAGGGCCTGTGCCCCGCTGGCCACCATGCCATGCCACACTCCTCCCGCTGAGGCCAACAGGAAGTGACACATGTGAAATGCTGACCTGGTCGGTTGCAGCTCCCTCCAGGGCCTCAGGATGCAGCTCTTTTAGTTACTCTTCCCCTCTCCTCCCTTGCTCACTTTTTCAATTTTCAAAAAGGCCTCAAAAGAGTTTTGTCCTCTCACCCTTCGATTCCGTACCTCTTTTCCCTCCCACAATGATTAAGGAAATCGCAGCCCATTTCCCAGGTCATTGAGCAGGTCTTCCCATTCTTCTCTGCTGGCAGAGATCGCAGTAGACCATACTTAGTCCTTTTTAGATCTTATTACTTGCAGGACTTTTCCTTATCATTATTTTCCTCATCAGCTTCCACAACTGCCTAAAATGTTTCAATGTTACTTCATAAGCTTATTTTCTCAAACAACCAAAACAAAAGCAACTGATATTGTCGATTGTTTTAATTAAAGCATGCACATCTTTTTATGGTTTAGGAGGCCTCACGTGGTGGTGGACTCTCTTTCATTAAAAAAAGCAGAGGCAAAAGTAATTTTTTTGCATGTGGTTTTGCTGACACGCCACTGTTTACACTCAGATAAATCCAGGGGAGATTGTTGTTGGTGATGCCAACGCTTGTACTTAAGCGGCCCTAGAGCCCCTTTTCAGACTGTCCCAAGACTATACCGACATTACACCTGCACTCCCATCTCTTGCTGCTCTCCCAATCGTCTCCCACTGAATCATTGACAGAGTGACGGCTCCCCCCTTATTTCCAGGATGAGGCATTGTGCAAATCTGTTTCCTTGCATATTAGTAGCATGCGTACACCTCTCCTGGGAGCCCTTCTCATCTCCTTTTATTTACTTATTTGTTTGTTTCCTACATGGAATCTGTCTGTAGACTGGAAATAAAAAGGTCCCAGTTCCCCTAAAACAGTCTACATTGGCTTGGTACTGGGGAGAGCTGAAAGGATGGATGGAATGAGATTGGAATTGCGATATGTAAATTTGATGAAGAAACCCCTTTTTCTTCAAATTGATCAAGCTCTGATTCCTCGAACAAACGACCACACAAAGCTCTGGAACTACAATAGGATTTATTGTAATATACCATTGAGCATTTCTTAACATTACACAGGTGACTGTTACAATGCAGCTCGTGGGAATACTAAAGGAGGCTTTGTGTAGTATAGACTGTTAGTATAAATGTGAAAGAGTTGAATACCTTGAGGTTTTAGTAGTGTGTGTGTGTGTGTGTGTGTGTGTGTGTGTGTGTGTGTGTGTGTGTGTGTGTGTGTGCTTGTGTGCTTGTGCTTGTGCTTGTGCATAACCACGCATCTATGTAATACTCTCTACAAGTACAGTATGTGTGCACATGCACTACATGGTGTGTATTTAAATGCTTGATTATGCATTTTGCATAGCTTTGGGACATGCATCACTCTTCCCAGACTGCTAATAAAGTGACCAGGGAGATGGGGAACCTAAATGAATCCTAAAGTGCCGGGCTTGCATTCCTCACTCTCCCTCACTGCTCTGCATAGTTATTCCTGCTCGTCGTGGAAAGCTGTGCGCCGCTCGGCTCTCCTCCTCCTTATGTCTGTCTGCTACAGCCAGGTGCTCTGTCTCCTGAAGAGGTGTGGCCTGCTCCTAATTGCCTGGACTACAGTGAACTATGGGCAAATGCTCTGTGTGAAGGAGCACCATGGAGGAATAATTTTGAATAAATCACATTGTTAGCCGGGTGGTATTTTCTGCTAAATAAGCATTTCGGTAGCCGTCGCACATGGAGGTGTGAGCGTTAGAATGACGGGTCACTTGCCATAGGTCATGTTGGGGAGGATTTAAATGATTTAAATGATGTCACTGCCACTGAAGGGGACAGGTTGAGGAAGGATGTGTAAGGCAGCACCTCTTTGTTGTTTGAACCTGACAGACTCTCATCCTTCACTCTTTCACTCTCCCCTCTGAAGGTGGGCGCATAGCCCTGGGACGAGGGCTTCTTATGATGAGAGGGGTGAGAGGTTGCTTGGATCTCTTCACTCTTCTCCTCTCTGCCAGCAGAGAATGTTTTTATTGAAGTCTGAGAAGTGCTGACCACAGAGAGACAAGTCCAGCACACACTGGAAATGTTTTAAATCAGGAGAGGAGCCAGTTGTAATAAGCTGCAGCCAAATAGTCTGAGGCTTAGTTGATGTCTGCCAAACAAGCAAACACAGTAATGTTGAATGCAGGAACCATCTGGCAACTGGCTATAACATTTATCTAATGCTACCCGGAGCTTTTTACCTTCTTTAGCACAGTTTGAAATTAGCACAGCCTCTGAGATCTCACGATAAAGTTTATGAAGATTCAATTGGCTAATTAGACATAGTTCTGTGTTGGATGTCTCCTTGAGATTTGAATTGTCAAATGCTGTTTCTTGTCATCTTTCATAACTCAGCAATATATATTCAGACGTGTTCAGACATGGGAACTAAATGAGGATCTGTGCGTATGAACATGCTCACATTTTTGAGGCCTACACATCCATTGCGTTTCACGTGTGAGAAAAAAACAAAAACGGATTAGTGCATGCATGTACCCTGCTGTCAGTTTATGTTTGTTTGTGAAGGACAGAAGGATTGTCCAGAATGGCCCGTTAAACATTCTCTGTTTAAGTGTTTATTTGCAAAACAAAAACAGAGTTAAAAATGTGACTTCTCAAGCAAAAAGAGAGCAAAAGGTACTTGGCAATTTATAATTCTTGCCATGTATGTATCATGTATATATGTCGGGTTTTATTAACTTATATTAATTGTTCTTCCCCAGAGTCAACATATAGCACTCTTGACTCTGTAAAATGTCTCTTGCTGATATGGCTGTGTCTCTGAGCCCGGACTTGTGTTTATAGGATATCCTCTGCAGTCAGGTCTCATGGAATTGATATCAGTAAACCGCTCCAGGCATCCAAACAATCCTGCCCCAGGCACAGCTATCATTATTTTCTGGGAAGTTGTGTGCATTTGTCTGTGTGTGTGTGTGTGTGTGTGTGTGTGTGTGTGTGTGTGAGTGAGTGTGTACATGTACGTATGTATATATGTGTGTGTTTGTATGTGCTTTGACACAGAGTTAACACTGGTTTACAACTTAATCAGTCTGTGTAACTGAATGCATATTTATCAGAGAGAAAATTCATGTTCAAAGAATCAGACCTCAGCCCATACATCATTATCACACACACACACACACACACACACACACACACACACACACACACACACACACACACACACACACACACAGATCCACATTTCATTAGAGGGGCAGATTCAGGCAGCAGTAGATTAAAAACAACGTGTGTTTTTACAGGTCCATAAATCAAGCATGGGACGAGGGGGATTCATTTAGAGAACACCAGAGTTGTGGCGTAGTTGCCCTCACGTGACTAATGCTTAACTGCGATACTTTGATACACTGCCTTTTTATTAGTTTCATTCTCTACTGCCCCATATCAATGATTATCTCTCAGCTCACATTTGACTTGCAGAGTAGGCTCGATGTTGTGTTCATTTTAGATGAACATTTCAATGATGAAACGGTCTCCCCGTCTAACCAGTGATTAAGCCTACACATTGGCAAATGATTAGGCCTACAGAACAGTGTTAGCAGCATAATGCATCCCAATCTTACAGCGCTTTGTTACACAACATTGATCATGTGTAAGAAGTGAATAAATAACTGTTTTACTTTATTTTCACACCATGCAAACTGTGTTTGGATGGCAAAGCCAGGTCAAAGTCTTTATTCTTTTCATCCACTGAGGTGGCTTACCTGTAGGGATGGTAGATGGAGAGCAGGCTGGAATTATTGCTGTTTGGGCTGCTCATACTACTAAAACAGTACTAGTTTTAATTGTGTGTGAAAAGCACTCTTGCAAAGTGTTTTGTTGATCTTTCATATGGGGGTACAAATGTGACATCAAACATGCACACAACATCTGCTCCCTCTGTCTGACACATTCCTCTCAGGTGTGTTTTCACGTGTCAGTGTGTAACCTAATCCCCAGATTCAGTTTGTGTGTGTGTCAGGGCTGGTCTCAGGCTAGAAGGCAGGTGTAATTTCCCCTGCACTAAAACCCCAACAAGTGGCACCAAGGGAGAGAGGGGCATATTACAGGTTCAAGCGGCTCCGCTTCCTTGCACCACAGCGAACTACAGGCTCTCCTGACCTGTGACCAGATCGTGTGTGTGTGTGTGTGTGTGTGTGTATGTGTATGTGTATGTGTGTGTGTCTGTGTGTGTGTGTGTGTGCGCGCTGAGGGAGCCTCAGAGGTGTCGGAGCTGCCTCACTGTGTTTCTTTCATAGTGTAAAGCCTTTATTAGGGTACCGACCTGTTTGGGGGGCCGCAGGGCAATATTATTTTGTGTGTTCCAGTTGAGAAATGTGTGTGTGTGTGTGTGTGTGTGTGTGTGTGTGTGTGTGTGTGTGTGTGTATGAGCACGCGCTGTGCAACTTTTAGATAAGCAGCTCTATATAGAGGCGGGTTAGAAGGTGAACAGGTTGGGTAAATATATCAAATAACTGTAATAACACCTGCTGTAAACCAGTGAACACAGTTTGACCTTTAACCTCAAACTCCCTCAGTCACTATATGTAGACCACAGAGGCTCAGCTTAATCATTCTGCAGAGGGCTGGACGTCATGAGGAGCAAAGTTTTCTGAGCTTTTTTGTTCCACCAATGCTATAACGTATTGTTTTAATCACTATTTTGCTAATTGACTGTCCTCCAAATGGTACATATCCGAGAGAGGGCAAGCTCAAATCGTGGCACCGGCACCTCATCTCTGAGATGCCCAGGCATCTACGAGAAGTTGCCACTAATTCACTAGTTTTTAAGTCGTGGCACTGGCACCTTGTAGAACACTGGTGTCAGACCCGTTTTCAGTGAGTCACGGGTCTTTGCATGGGCAAAAATAACCCGGTGCTTTTATTTTGAAGGCAATGTCATACTCACACTATTGAAAACTGCTTTCACAACACTCTTTACTTGTGTGAGTAGGGAACCAAATGTGCAACATGACTAAGCGGCATGTAAGGAGAGTTGGATTGGATAGACTGTATATAAGAAGTGGACGGCGTCACTGTGACATCATCAATTGGTTTGTGGACTGTTGATTTGAAGCCTCCAGCGCTGCATTTTGGCCGTCGCCCTCTTGGTTTTATCGAGCCAGAAGTGACACGAGAAGGTTGAGCTATGTGCAATTGAACAGTAAATAAAAAGACACCAGATGACACAAATGTTACAAATAACTTTCAAGAACTTTCATGAAATGATTAAAATTACAAGACGACAATGTGTTAGATACTTGTCCATCACAAAGTAGCAAAGCCCAAAAGCATACCTTGCTTTATCGTCTAGTTTCCTCTTATCTTTATAAACACAGACCTGGATCTGTAGGCAACATGACAATATTTTGTCATTGGAATTTGTTTCCGTTTGTATTGCCGGTAGTATTGACCAACTGTATTCAAGCAGGTTTTGGTTGAATGCAGGTAAACGGTCTGTGAGGAGAGCAGAAGAGGCAGAACACTGTGGCCAAAGTGCAATTTTGGAAACCACTGGCTATTGTCTGAATAGGACTTCAAATTAACAATTTAGTTGTACACATTATCTCTCAACCCTAACTCCAGTCTCTCATCTCAAGCTAATCCAACTGGAGATGATGAGCAGCGCATGGAAAAGGAAGTCTTGGCCCAGCTACACTGGATCCCTCAAAATATAGGCTGCCGCCTCCAGAGGCTAATCCAACCGATTCTTCTGGAAATGGGACCATAATTTACAGAATGAACATGATGCTGTCTTGAAGAAGACTTGAAAACTAGCGATTGAGATGATAAACTCAAGCTTACAATGTTTATTGAGGTGATTAATCTAGTTGCTAGATCTAGTCTAAGTGGCCTCACCTACAAAGATGTGATGATGGCGCCTTTTTTTTCCTTTTTTTTTTTTACGGGAGAAAGGTTTAACAAAAGTTTAAATTTCAGTAAATGAATTCACACTTGCTATGAGTAGTGTCATATTGGCTTCAACACATTGTCATCTTAGACATGAAACAGTAAGAACAATGAGGCATACATTAATGACGGCCCTCGCGACAATAACCATCAGGATGGACCTTACAGGACTCAAGTCAGAAGACAAGATTTTAAAAATCCTATTGGGACTTTAGTGAGCTGGTATAGATGTACAAAGCTCTAGAAAAAGTATGAGTTCTCTCTTGATCATCCTGAGCTTCTTTTCCTTTGTCAGTTCCAGTGATGATACACAAAGCTGCTGCAGGACAGAGTAATTTGACAGACTCTCGTCATTCCTACAGGTCTGTCTGAGTTAATTGGTGCCTCTCATCTCTCCTCTGAAGGGCACTGCTGCCTATTAATACAGTGTCATGATGAATTAGCCCAAATAAAAGCCGACACAGAGCAGTGAATGATGAGCTTTCGTCTGTGTGAGTGTATGTTGGTTCATGTGTGCTTACATTTTCTTCAGTGAGTCTTCCTTATTAATTTTTTGGTAACCAAATTTTCATTAGGTTTGAATGAATGACCAAGAGGAGCCAAATAGGGCAAAGAAGAGGACTGGACTGATGTGCAGAGGAGAGGAAAAGTCGTGAGAGATGAAGGGAGTGCAGAGTGTGGGTGAAGAGAGAGGTGAGGTGGGGGTGGGAGGCTAGGATGCTCATCCATTACGTCCCACAGCTGCCCAGGGGTCGGCTTCAGCAAGACTGATTCAGAGCGATCAGGTTTGGACTCCATCTCCCATAAATCCTGGCATGTGACGCTGATGGATGTGGGCCATAAAGCTTCCCGCTCTGACATGCGGAGAGCAACATGGAGAACCATGGGACAATGTGAGTGCTCCAGGTTAATGTCAACGAGGCCTGGAAGTGAAGAAGGGATGATGGAGGGACAGAAAGATGGGGAACATTGAGAGATCAGAGGTACATAGAGGGGGTTTGAGAAGAATGAGCGGGCCGAGAGCAGAACATGAAAAAGCACAGTTTGTGCTAACACCGTAACATAATTTACTGTGACGTTGCAATTATTCAGTTGTCATCATGTGGGTTTAAACCCATGTTGCTTTGAGTGCATTAAATAGTTCGACCCCTTTTGAGACAGATAAAAGACATCTAAAATGATTTCCCGACACCCATTTCGTAATTTATTTCCTCTCATGTCCAGAGGTTGTTAATAATGGCCATGGCCATAGCACAATGTTTGTCCAGAGTATTAGTGTAATTAATTCTGTGTGTCTTTTCATTTATTCTGTTATTGTATGTCTACATGGTGTTTGATGCATGACCAAGATGAATATAGCTCATTAAAAAAGCCTCAAGATTATAATAGGGCCAAATACAGGAACTGCCGACCTGGCTAGACAGGAAATGGAGACATGTGTACTTCCTCATTAACAGAGCCCCTTTTGGGCCATAAAGCACCATCCCAACGCGCACAAGGAAAATACTCTGATTAGAGGGGTGGAGGGGCACTGCTGCCCTAATGAAGGCTTCCCCCACAGTCATTTATGATATTGGTATGGGTGATATGGTGACTAGGCCTATGGGATGAGCTGAGTTACGGAGATATGGACATGAGATAGCAGATGCAGTATATTTGTATGGATGGGAGAGATGAGAGGGCCGGGGGAATGCATATCCACAACTCATTTGCAGGAGTCAGTTTTACTAGGTTGCGGCTAATGGAGATGAGCTTGTGTTAAGAGCCAGGGGAGAAGCTAATTTTACATAAAACCAAAAGAGGTGTGTGTGTGTGTGTGTGTGTGTGTGTGTGTGTGTGTGTGTGTGTGTGTGTGTGTGTGTGTGTGTGTGTGTGTGTGGGAGGGGGGAGGAGGGAGGGTGGGGGGTCAGGCTGTGCTCACTTTGCCGGCTCACCAAGTGAACTCATAAACGCTGACTTTCTTTTTTTCCATAAAAAGCTTGCTGTATCCAACTGAAGAAGAAATGAGCGAGATTGATGTCACTTATCATTATCACGCTTTTAATTTACATTTCAATGAATAAATGTATCTGATAAAAACACAGTATTTCGTTTAATCTTGCACAGAGACTTCAGTCTAAATTATCGGAGATTATGTTTTGAAGGTAAACTGCATGTTTCTTTTGTGCCTCTGAGTGAAAACTTTAGCTCCTACTCTCTGCCATATATTCAAATTACCTTAATAAAAGTTTCCCCCCAGCTTTTAAAGGAATTTTATGGGCACTTGAGTGATGTTTGGTTGAGTTGGAAAGTGTTAATAGACAGTGTTTTATTTGCACAGCCGTGTGTAGAAACAGCTTTTACGTGGGCCAGATAATTGGAAATACATTGACTTTATGAGGCATTATTTTTTGACCAGTGATATTGTGCGTGCCTTCCACTCATTAGGATGGTTCATTGATAGCATGGCATTCTGACGTTGAAATTTTGAGGATTTTGTTAGTCCACATTCCTCTATAAACTTTGAAGAAATAGTAATTAACTCTGTCACTAAATGAGGATAACTTTTTAAAATATTGATGACAATCTGATGTTATGCACCGAATTGAAAAAGTTTTGCCGGGGAAAATAAACGTGCACATAATTATAGATTTTAAGGTTTTACAAATCAACAACCATTGCCACATCGGCTACCTGAGGCCCTTGTGTCCACCTCATTCATCACCTGGGTTTGTGGGAGAGGGAGAGAGGGAGAGAGGAAGAGAGGGAGAAGGAGAGAGGGAGAAGGAGAGAGAGAGAGAGAGAGGGAGAGAGGGAGAGGGAGAGACTAAAGGGTCAGAACAAACCCTCCTCTGTTCTCTCTCCTTCTTTTCTACCTCCCTTCCTTCAGTGTGTGAGGGAGAGATGAATGCAGCCAGTGGAATTAATTGCACCCCGTTACTGAAGATCAGCAAGTTTGCACTGTTGGCGTGCTGATCTGCCATATGGCTGCCCACTAGGTGAACACTTTGATTAATGTTGCCCACTACCCAGTTTTTTTCCCTCTCTAATATTTGATTCTGATAACTGAAACTCTGCTCCTCATTCTGAGTCCCTCTCTCATCACCTCTCTCCTCCTGTGTTCCTTTTGTTTAGTCTTTTGCTCGGCTCACCTGAACCATCCGTGTTTTCAGCTTAAGTTTGGCTTCCAGTCTTGCCTTCTCTTTCATTGTTGTTTTTCTACGACGTGGCACCGGTGTGTGGAGTTTAAAGTATCCCTGAGATGAGAGGGAGAAAGAAAGGCCAGAGAGCGTTTGTGTTAGAGATAGGTTTGGAGCTCTGCGTCCAAACCTCTGCGTCTTCGCACTTGATTAGGCCCCCGGTGTGTTGAGTGTTTCTCTATTAGCCTCCTCAGCCTCTAGTCTGCTCCTGTGCACAGTGACTACTCTCTGCCCCAGAGATCCGGGAAACACACACTCACTCGCACGCACGCTCGCCGGCATGCAGGTTCATAGGGGGCTGTGGTCCAGGCAGTAACAAGGAGGTGAACAGATGCTGGAGTCACAATATCAATAGGGCTGAGTGTAAGTAATAATACCTTAGCAGGGTTCAGCCATGAGACAGCGCTAACTAGAGAGGCAACTCTCAAGTGGAGCATTCACTATCTGCAAATCACACCATGTCGCTGTGTGTGTGTGTGTGTGTGTGTGTGTGTGTGTGTGTGTGTGAGTGTGTGTTTGTGTTTGTGGGTGCACATACTCCCATTACATGTAAGAGCAAGCCTGTGTTTGATGCAGGGGAGCAGTGGGATGGTGTCACTGCCATCATCAACTCCGAGATAAAATGTTCTCACTTAAGGTCACAAGTTCAAGTTTTTTTTTCTCTCCTGCTGTAATGAGGCAGCAATACAGAACACTATGCAGACATCTATGCGGAAAGCATCTATTACAATCACGCGGGTGCTTTGTTTTGCCTCTGTTTTATGGCCTGTTCCTGCTGCTCGTCTATTTCGGTCTTCCTCAGTCTTGTTAAGTGCTGCCATTCTCCTGTGTTTGGATGTGGCCCAGAGGGCCCTTAGCAAGACCAGGGGCTGGGAATGAGCGGCAAGCCCCAGCCAGGGGGTGCCCACGGTAGGCTGCCGGTCCCAGTAAATCTCCCTGATTACCCGGGGTGGCTGCGGTGTGATGGGGGTGTTACCAAGGTGGTGGGCTTTCCAAAGAGGCTGATTGAGATGCAAATGGAGGACATAACTCAGAAGTAATGCAGACCTGAGCACCCTTTGCCTCGTCCGTTCCTGCTCACCTCACTCTCTCATCGGTGCCCATTTACTCCAGCATAGGAGGAGGGACTATTATTGTCTCAAGATAAAGTTCGATATCTATCATAGCGTAAGATAGGATCGAGAAATAAGGGTGAGGGCCGAGCAGAATAAGAAAGTATGAGCGTGTATATAGACGTGCGGTATAACTAGATGCTGTCAGATAAGTGCACACACTCCTGTGGATGACCCCACACACGCACACACACCTGAAGATACCAAACTCTGCTAATGTTTTTTGGAAGGAACAGATGGACACAATAAAGTGCGAGGGACTCTGCTTGCCAGTAGAAAGGTGGAATGAACAAGGGAAGAGGAGGGGGAGGAGTAATTGCACAGTCCTTTGCTGAATTGTTCTGTGGATGCAAATTTAAATCCCTCCTATTATTTTAATAATCTGCCTTTTACTGCTTGTGCTCGGATCATTTGTTTGCAAACCAGGTTATTTGGAGAGGGAGGCTCGGGGGTAATTTCATGCTTTGGAGCATTTATATCTATAACTTAATGAGGAGAGGGCCTGTTGTTTCCTGGTAATACACTGCTAGAGGGGAGCAAACTTTTTATTCTCCGTTTAGGGTACTGTTAGAGGGCAATAATGTGGGATTACTCGGATGGAATTAAGGAGCAAACTGAGGAGAGACCTAATGCAGCTTTGGGTGATAGACCAAACTTAATACTGATGTTTCATTCTGGGTTTTTTAAGTTCATGGGGTGTACCATAGGAGATGGGCTTTCCCATTTGCCCTTTTCAATAAGCTTACACAAATTTCTTCAAAAGATTTCTTCACATTTAACCATCCTCAATTCCCAGCTGCCGCCTAATTGAGCTCTGTCTGGTTTTACCCTGATGAACGTTTTCTTTTCATTCCCCACTATCTAAACTTCTTAAAATGTTTGTGCAACAGACAAACTGCAGTCTGTGCATCAGTTTATAGAATTTAGATCCGTCTGCTGCTCATTGTCACTCCGTTGGTGCCAGAGCAGGGAGTCGGCCTGGTGGCCCGGGCCAACTCAATACAACACAACCTGATTACATTTAGCTGAGACAAAAGGAAGACTCGCCGTCTGCGGGGAGCAGCCCTCAGTCTTGTGAGCTGATCGGGATTGTTAATGTAGTTACTCCCTCGGTGGAGCCAAAGACGTAGTGGGACGGCCTGATGGAGGAAGAAGGTGTCTGTCCACGTCCCGTCGTCCACTGCCTTTCCTCTTCTTTTCTTCATTCTTGCTGTCATTCCTCCGACGCTCTGTTCCCTTGTGGAGGACTCTTTTCTCTGTAAATTTAATCAGACTGCATGAATTAAAGCAATAATTCAATTTGTTTACAAGGCATCATTTATCCTCTGTCAGGCCAGCGCTCCGTTGACAATCCGCGGCTCGATGACCCCCGACCTTTGGTGAGGTCACGTGATGCATTTATTACATTGTTCAACGAGCGTCTTCCAGGCTATTATCAGGCGACAAGGGGCGAAAGATGCATGACGAGAATCCTATTATTCAAATCTGTGTAACGCTGAAACCGAATGCAAGACATGACCTTATCAACCGACAGGATAGATCATGTAAATAGCGCTTTAACAACTAATTAATGTGTTTATGACTATTAAAACGACCATATAATAATACTGATTATCACCATTGTTTTATATTTGATAGTGCCACTGTTAGCCCATTGTTTCCCCTTCTAAAACTTTTGATCTAAGCCGCTCCTTCAGTCATTCGTTTGTTCCTCTTGTAACGCTCACTGTGACTCTATTCCTGAGAAAACAAGAGACTTCATCCCAGAGAGAAGAGAAGAAAAGGCACAATCTCATGTATTTCCAGGCTAAACTATTGTGACAGTGGAAAATGGTAAGCAGTTTAGAATATTGCCAAACAAAAGAGCTTTTAATCAAAGTGCATACCAGACCCTGCGGAGTGTAAAACACTCCCTCATCAAAAGGCCTATTATACACTTACTCACATCAAAGGCCTCCATGTTTCTTAATTGCCGGATTCTTTTCTTATTCAATTATGTGATGCTTATGTTTTTATGAAGCTGATACAAAAAGGGCTTGGGTAACCAAATCAAAGGGGCTTAATTCATCATCTCTGCACAGCGATGTGCGTTCTCTAACATCAGTGTACACATGTGTAAATGCATTTCTGCAAGTGTGTCTGCTACATTACCAGCCCTCCGGATACAGAGATGATGCAAAGGGTTTCAGGAGAAATTAAACTGTGTAAAACTAGCAGGTTTAGATAAAGCAATCACATTACCGACACACTTGAAAAGAACACATTATTTTTACTTGCGAGTGTTAAGCTTTATTGCTGACACGCCAAATAGAAAGTTGTATACAGTATAAGTGCACAAGGTCGAGGAGTTTTTCTCTGACTATATTGTTATCATACCACAATATAATCAGCATCTAAGTCTGCGCGTGCCATTCAGCCAGACACTAAAGTCCCTGTGCAGAATTGCAAAATAAGTTGGGTGTAAATATGTAATTGCCAGTGCTTATTCTGAGATCTAAAATATTAGGGAGCAATATGGATCGCATTAAAATCCTGGTTGTTAGGGGTATCGGTTACATTGAAGACATGCAGGAAAATGTGCACTGTCTGCAAATCTGGAGGAGATGGAGAGGGTGAGATGAGGGAGGAGATAGGAGCAGGAGAGGGTGAGGAAATGGAGAGGAAGAGACCGAGAGGAAAAGGAGAGGAAAATGGGAATCTCTTATTGTCTTTCTGAGAACATAGACACATTATTTAAATCTCCATCACTTTTTAATGTAAATCTGATCATACTCTGCGCTGGACGAAGGAGGTGAGAAGTGAAGCAGAGGCAGAATTGAAGACACACACACACACACACACACACACACACACACACACACACACACACACACACACACACACACACACACACACACATTGATAGAAACAGAAAGACAGAGAGCAGGTTTATAAAATAACAGTGATGGGATTAAAAGCTGTGTCACCATCTCAAGTCACACTTTCACTGTCGGTGAACACAAATGCACACAAAACACTTTTAAAATGACATCGGTTGTCCTTTGCCGTAATGCCAAAACACTTTACACACGCTGGATTTGGGATCTTTAGTGTGTGTGTGTGTGTGTGTGTGTGTGTGTGTGTGTGTGTGTGTGTGTGTGTGTGTGTGTGTGTGTGTGTGTGTGTGTGTGTGTGTGTTGGTATATATGGGGTGTATGTGTGTGTTTGTGTGGAATCAGATATCTGCCTCAGGCCCCGTGGCCCTGGTCTGTCTGCATCCGAAAAGCAAACTCTGCAATTATGATGACCGCCCTGTCCTTTTCATTTCCCATCTCTGTCTCTGTGTCTCTCTCTCGCTCTCTCTCTCTCTCTCTCTCTCTGTCTCGGGCTCTCACACGCTCTTTCCATCTCTTTTTCTTTTATTTTTCTCTCTTTGACCTGTCTGTCTATTTTCTTAAAGGTAAATAAATTATTCATATTAACTTGATAACGGGCGTGATGACACCTCAAGCTACAACACAAAGTCTTCTTGCACCTTTAACTCACACACATGCATCACATCTCCTTAAAATGTTCTCCTTTTCTTTTTTCTTGTGATAAAATATAATGCAAGTAATTATTACTGTCATGATTTTTTACATTATCATTTTGTCTGTCAAATTTTAATATGATTTATATTTTTTGCATGATTTTTCCAATTTACAGCGAGGCCTAAAATACATACTACATGAAGTGGTGGATTACTCTTTTATTCTTTCTTTAACTATTTTCATTTTATGCATATATGTCTATTCCACCACATTAGGATGGAATGTTCTTTTTATTTTACCACAGTTATTTGACAATTAAAATTCATAGTTTTATTGCAGATTAAGATTTGGAAAACTTTTAATGAGCATATAAAATATAATACATCCCTAGTGTAAAATAAATTACACAGTAGCATATAATGTAAAAATTGCGTCATTTCGACGAGCTATAACATTAACATTCTGCTCACATGTTAAAACATCAGTATTAATAATTATGTAATATAAGATGTAACACAGATTTGCACAAGTATATTTTTTTCATAGAATATTTTAAATTGAGTATTTATAAATGTAGGTATTTCTACTTTTATCAACTGAAGAAAATGAAGGATTGTTCCTCCACTGGTTATCTGTAATTATTTCCCCTTTTTCTTTTCAAGTCCTCCCTCCTCTGTGTTTTTCTCCGCATGCTCAGTGTTTCTCTGCAGTATCCACATGACTCCTTGTCAGGTCGGAGTGAATGATTAACTAATTGAAGTGCTTACTAATTAATATGTTAAATTAATTACAGTCATTTATGCTGTGTTGACTAACATGGCCTGCTGAAGCCTTATTACGTCACTGAACGCAAATGTCGGCAAGTACTTAACCGATGCCTGGCCTTTAGTGTGTGTGTGTGTGTGTGTGTGTGTGTGTGTGTGTGTGTGTGTGTGTGTGTGTGTGTGTGTGTGTGTGTGTGTGTGCGCGTGTGTGTGTGCGCGTGTGTGCGCGTGTGTGAAAGAAAAAGTGATGTCTGTGGTAAGAGTACCAGCACGTATGTGCGTCATTCTCCATGTTTCTCATCTGGAAAATCATCCCATGTCCTTCCTTCACCTTTTCCATCCATATCTGCCCCTGCAATTGCTTGATTTGTAACTTGATTTCAGGAAAGGGAAAACCTGTAGATTATCCAGCTTTCATTAGGGGGGAAAAACCCAGTCCGTGTCAGAGAAAGAAGAAATCAATTTAATACAGACTTAACTGGAGGAAATTGCATATTCTGCTTGTACTGTATGTGCTGAACAGGCACTTTCTCTTCCTCACCAGAGACCTGCCTCCCTATTAATTGCAGCGTGTGTGCATGTCTGTGAGTAAGTGGATGTCTATGTGCGCGCGCGCATTTGTTTGTTTGTGTGTGTTTGTAATGTGTAGAGCGTGCACATTCATTTGTGTGTTCCGTGCTTGGATGCATGTTTCCTGAATGTGTATTCAGTCTCTTTGTCTGTGTGGAGGTCAATTCTCAGACCTGTGGTAGGGCACCCAGCCAGATGTGTCTGCTTCTTTATTTGCTGCGTGCATGCGCGTTCACAGCACGTGGTGTGTGTCCATATTTCTTTGTTGGTGTATGGTGCGTGCATAAGCACAAGCGCATGTGACTTAGCCAGGTGGAAAGGAGATTGGTTGGTATTTATGAACAAACGTCATAATTGTGACAGGATGATATACGACCAGCACATTCCACCAGCCCCCCTTCAGTCCTTTTCTCTTTTTCTTTTTGCTAAAAATATATATCTATGATAAAATACAGTCTTAAAAACTGATGACCAATTTAGTGTGGCGTGTTGCGGACAAGGTCATGGAGATCTGAGCTCCTCCGTGGTCCTCCCTCCGAGGCCTGTTCTAATCTACAGAGCAAGAAGAGGGACTCAAAGTCATTTCTCTAATTGCTTTTATAAGGTGCCCTTTTCACATGGTGTCTTCCCTGCTCATTCACTTTCACCGCCATTACAACACCTTACCCCCGCACCTGCCGGTTAAAATGCAGTCATGTAACATTGCTGTCGCTTTAAATTGATATCAGGTATTCACATGGAGCAATAGAAACCACATCAACCTATCGAAGTAGTACACCTTTCTGTCTTGCCTTCTGACTCTTACCAGCTTTCTCCATGCCTGAGGTGTGAACTGGGGGGCTGCAGGGTAAGTGTTGTGTATATATGGGGCTACTTTTGATTTCTTAAGTGTTGTCCTTCCATTGGTGATCTATAAGGGGAGCTGAGGTGGTAAGGGGGCAGTACGAGGTGAGTGAAGATGGAAACGGGGGTTAGAGCGTGAGAGGGAAGGCTGAGAAGAATAAGGAGAGAGGGGGATGAGATTGAGCCTAGTGCATTAAGACAGTGTATTATTTGGCGGTTCCACTTGCTTGCGTCCATTAGGGGTGGCTGCTATGCCATTAAAGGGGTCAGCGAAGTGTGTGTACCTGTGTGTGTGTGTGTGTGTGTGTGTGTGTGTGTGTGTGTGTGTGTGCGTGCGTGCATGCGAGTATGCCTACATGTGTGTGCTTTAAGAGTTAGTAGAGTGGTCCAGTGTCTTATTGAACAGGATGGGGCTCCCCTGCTCTAATACCTCTTCATTTTATTGGATTGGATGGCCCCAGTTATAATTGTATTAAGACTCTTCCCTCCACCCCCCACTTTGTCTCCACAGCAGTGACCACATGTCATTCCCCAACGCACGTGGAAAACACCAGGAGACACGAGGAGAACCTCTGCAGAGGCCAACTTTCACGCAGCACTTTTGCTCTCCATCCTTGCTCTTAGTTCCCTCCTTCTTTCTTCACCTCCTCCTGGGGAAAGTCGCAGAGGTCATTGTCTTGTTACAGACAGCTGAGAGTGGAGGACTGAGGGATCTGATGCCCATGTTTTCCGCATGGTGACCTTGCTGCTTTCTGTCGCGGTTGCACGGTCACGTAGATGGACACGCAGCCGCCGCAGTTTCTAGTTTTCAAGCCGCAAAGCTTATTTATACGTGATGCGCGTTACATTCGTAATTAGCCTTTTGCGTTTCGATGGAGCGATAGGTTGTGTGTAGCTAGGGGCGGTAAGCTCTGTCACCCCAAGCCGAGATCTGTGGTGTTGCACACTCAGCGATTACTCCGGAGTTAACCAGAGAGGCTTCGCTGCCTCTCACTTTTCCTTCGCCCTTGAAGAGACCAGGAGTTGTCAGGGTCCTCATAAAAACCCTGAACGATTGCGTCCGTGCGTTCTTCCCTTCTTTTTCTACCCTTTTTTTTTCCTCTTCTCCTTCCAAAACCTGGCCATCTGTCTAATTGTTCACCTCCATCGCTTTAATGCTTTTTACATGCTTTTCCCCCCTCTTTCCAGGCAATAAACTTTATTTTCTTCGCAAGACTTCAATCTGCAGGGGGAGGGTAGATGGGCAGGCAGGCAGGCTGCTCACCTTCTCCCTGCTGGATGTGCTCCAGTGGCCCCACTTCAACCCCCCTCTATCCTCCCTCTGGTCTCCCATTACTCCATCTCTCCTTCCCTTTCCCCCCTGTCTCTAGAGAAGGGGATATGTGTTCGTCAAGCTGACACCTGCTCTCATCTTCTCTGCTGGTCATACACCCATGGAGGGCTACCCTGTTGAGGAGGTCTTATACTGACCTGTTAATTATCACACTGCTGCCTTCTCTGACCTTGTTTAGAAGTACTGTCTCAATTTTCGTGCTGTACAATTAAAGACTCATTTTCATCAGAACAACTTTTTCCGCACGTTTATACCACAAGGTTTTCTCATTATGTCACACATCTTCCTCATACACTTGTTTGAATACTCGGTGAGAGATAGTTTCTTTTACAGCTCACCCTTTTTCAATTCACCTGCATTTCTGTCAATGTACTGTGTAAAAGTGGTCAGGAATGTAAATGCTGCACATACAAGTCATTAAATTAGACAGTTGTCTCCTCTCACCTGTGATTACTGCTGTGTGCAGATCATATAAGCAGGTACCCTATAATCATATCTATAATAGCTATAATCAGCCCTTTAATGTTTTGTAATAGCATCCATATAATGGTATGGAGTAGCATCAAGAGAATAATTCAGGCATAGATAATGGTGTGATAGCGTGGTTTTACCCTTGAGTCACAACACTAAATTTGTTGTGTGTGTGCGTGTGCGTGCGCATGCATGTGCCTGTGTATGCTTGCATAAATACGCACAGGGGCAGTTAAGATGTCTGTAAAATGCCTGAAGAATCACATTTCCATCAGAAGGCACTCTTAACCCTTTCTTGTTTTCTTTGTACTCACTGCTCCATGGAGCGTCCTTGCTGTGAGTGTCATGTACACTTAGCTCTGTGGAGACAGGCACACAGAGGAAAGACATTCCCATATGACGCCCACAGACTGAAGATCAGATCAGGGAAAAAGCTGACAGAGGAGAGCAGCAGCAGCAGCGGCAGCAGCAGCACCAGCAGCAGCAGCAGCAGCAGCAGCGGTGGCCGCGTTGGTGGCGGATGGAGAGCAGAGCGCTGAACGCTGTTCCGGGGTGTAATGTGAACTGACAGCGTTCCTCAGGGATGGCGGGCGGGACGAAGGGGAGAGCTAGCATCAGGAGTACCTGGTGCTACTGAACCCAGAGCCCAGCTGGGAGTCCTGGGAGCAATCTCTCGCTCCCTCTCCAGCATGAGGGATGAGTCTAATGGACCGTTAGTCTGAACAGAACACTCTCCATCTTGGTTCACGCTGCACGCACTCGTACACCGCGGTCCCGCGCGAGCTCATATGTTGTAGGGAGATTGAACCTCGGTTGTGTGTTGAGGGGGCCTCTGCTGATAAAGATGTAGAGGAGCGCAAGAAGGGGGAGAGGGTCTAAGTTGATGTGCTTTATCACGGACAAAAATAAACATGAACGTATACTGTTATTAAAGAGATATGTTACTTTAGGCTTGCACCCGTCTCTGCTGAGGCCTTTGCCCCGCAGTGGAACGCTACAGTGAGTTGGAGAGGATGATGAATATTTAGCCCCTCTTCCTCAGTGTGTAAATGCAGCTATGCATTCACTTCTTAAGTCATTTATCTTTCTCTTCTCCTCTCCTATCCTCACACTGTCTCCTAACATATGGTGTAAGATGAGACACACACACACACACACACACACACACACACACACACACACACACACACACACACACACACACACACACACACACTGTGCTGAGAACATGCTGTTAAAAGCTAAAGTGGAGAGTTTTTTTTTAGGAGTCTTTAGACAGGAATGTGAGGACGTGTCAGCACTTTTTCTTTTTTTTTTTTACCAGTTTGAATTAATGTAACAGTACCAGTATCAATAATTTTATTTTCTCATTCGTGAATTTAAATCATAAATTCACAAATGAGAAAATTAGCTTTTAATGTCTTTACAGTCTGCACAACTTAGTTTTTTTCTTATACCCTTGATTTTTTATCAAAAAATCTCCCCCCAAAAACCTTAATGTATGGCAAATGGTAGAAATCTCAAGAAGGAGAGAAGCCAAATCTTCTTCTCGGACGACAGACGTGTTTTCCATTCACAAAAAGGGTAAAACAGAAGATCGTTTTAGGATTTATTCCTCAACTTCATAATCATTCTTTTATTTTTATTTTTGTGTGTTGTCAGTGATGATGACAGTGGCACTTTATAAAAAAAAAAAAATCGAATGGTGCTGACCCTGTTGCTTTTCTTGGTTACTAACATTGGCTTTTCTGTTTCCTGTCTCTGCAGCACAAAGCAAGAGTAGAAGCCATGATGTGCGACCTGGCCTCTCTGCGCAGCGTCAGGGAGTTTACTGAGTCTTACAAGGCAAAGAAACTGTAAGTATAAACAAAACTATTAACTTTCTAAGCCTAATCTTTCTCTAATATTTCCTGTCATCCTTTAGATGTATTTACCTAAGTTATGAAAGATAAGAGAGTCGACCTAAACCTTTAAAATAGCTTTCTTTTTCTGAGTGCAGTTGGCAGCATCATAACTTGCAGAAAAGCAGCACAGTGAGCTGTGACTCGTGCAGATTCCCTGAAGAATGAAAATCGCTGGGTGTAATGTTGCAATGGTGTGTTCGGACTGAAAGCAGAATTAGCCTGGTCCCTCCAAGATCCTAGGTAGCTGTTTTAAGTTGAAGCTCACGTTGAAAATAACCGTTTTGGATCTGAAAGACCATCGAAAGAGAGGGGAGTCTCCATTGTGAAGAGAAACCTGGTCTTCAACCAAATCTATAGTGACACTTCCAACTAACAAATCATGACACAGTCTCAGTGATTTATTCAAATCTAATTTAAGTAGCCTTTAGTTCCATTGCAACTTTCAAGCGGTTTTTCATTATACTTACTCAGAGAGACATACATATATGGAAACACAAGAATAAGGAAACAAATAAGTAAAAAGCAATGAGGACTGAACTAGGGTCTGTCATTTCCGCCCAATGCATTTGTCACCACTACTTCTCACTTACACCATACTTTAAGGACAAGCAAACTGTTACTGATCGACACCATATGGACATGGTCCCAGGGGTAAGCGGGTGCATTTGTGTCGATTTGCTTGACATTGGTGGAAACAGACGACCAGACTTTATGGCACTTATTTTGTGGTGGTCAGCTTTTACCGCATGTGTCTTGCGTCTCGTGGTCGGTCGCTCAGTTGCTATTTTGGGGTCATGTATTCTGTCATCCATACTGCTCATCCAGCCGCAGGTGGGTGTGTGTGCGTGTGTTTGTGTGTGTGTGTGTGTGTGTGTGTGTGTGTGTGTGTTTGTGTGTGTGTGTGTGTGTGTGTGTGTGTGTTGGTGTCAGGGGAGCCCCTTGGGGAGAGGCAGGGCAGTCATTGCCCGTAGCAGCCCTGGGGCAGGGTATGGCCATCTAGGACACGTGTCTTGGGTCAAAGCCAAACCTTGCAGTGGCTTCCCTCACCCTGTGTCCTACAGTTCCCTCCCATCTCTCACATGTATCCCTCCCATCCACACTGCAGTATATTAACCTCCCTTTAAGCCGACTGCCCCCTGAACCTTTCGCCTGGTTAATTTTTTTTGCATATTCCTTTTTGCAATTTGTTTATCTGCATCCGGCTCTCTCTCATGTTGTCTCTGCATCTTTCTCTGTCTGGGTCTCTCTCTCTCTCTCTCTACCTCGGTATTTTGGCAAGGTTGTATTTCTTCATTAGCTGTGCTGTTGGGTGGGGGGAGTGGGGGAGTCCCAGGGGACGTCAGAGTACATTAATTCTCATCAGAAGGCGAACAGAGCAGAGTGGAGGCTGGGAGCTCTGAGCTGTGAATGGCACTGGGCAGCTGTCTGAGTCTACCACCACTCTATTACTGCACGTATGTCTTCAGGCATATAACACGCAGTAGCGCACACACGAGACACGCGCGCACATGTGCATAAATGCACAGACACACACTCAGACAATTCTGTGTGCAGACGCGCACACACACAGTTTTGTAAACACGTGGAGACAAACACACTCATACACACGCACAATAATGCTCCTGCAGCGTGTCATTGACAGGTGAAATGTAATCAGAGTCTTTTTCTTTTCCTTCTCTCGTTTCTCACTCCCTTGCTTTTAAGTGCTTTAGTCAGTGGCTTTCACGCTGCTTTGTGTTCCATTGACCCCGATTCTGCTTTAATTGCCTGTCCTTTGAAATGAAATTACCTGGATATTGATATTGTTGAATGCAGTGCAATTTCATTGGGATGTAATTGATGGAGGACAGCGTTGACAGAATGCCCCTAATACAATTTCTACTGAACGGCCCGTAATTAACACATGCAATTTATTTTCACCTGTGATTTCTTTTTTTAAACTGCATTTATCCGCTTTTAATTTCAAGCATATAGGTAGGCAATAGGTGTCTGTTTAAATACACGCATGGTTTGCATTATGGTGACCGAAACACAGTCAGATTGTTGTGTGTTGTTGTGTGCACACTTTCAGGTGTTCACTTCTGATGTGTGAGTTTGAATATGGATCAGGATGAGTGCTGTACACATATCCATATGTTTGCTGCCAGTGCCTCTTCTCCTGTAGCCAATAAAGTGCAGTGTTAATGACCAGTAGTCTGAGCCCAGCTCACACAGGCAATCTCTTCCTGCTGGCCCGCATTATAACGGAGGTCAGGGGTCATACCCAGGGGGGTTATTTAAAGTAAATATACAAACTGATGTCTCCCTGTTTGGTAGTTAACACCCTCGTTTGACCAGCGGTAAGATTGCACAGTGCACACATTGTTGTGTGAGGTCCTAATGTGGAAAGAGGGACTGTGGTACGCGGCAATAGGCCTATTAAAGACATTCATTAGACCTGCGCTTATGAGAGAGGGACTAACTGGTGGGCAGTTGAATTAACAGGCCTTTTACATTACAAACAGACTCACCAGAGTCCCATCTGAGCTGCGTGGGGGAAATCGCTCTGCTGGCCAGAGAAAAGTTGGTTATTGCAGTTTTTGATCACAAATATGTGATATACTTTGAGTGACATACTGAGGTTATTTTGTAGTGTAGGGTGACAAGAATTGCACCAACCAAATTTAAATATAAAGAGGTGACAAAAGGACCGGTTTAAAACGACGGCGAGAGTGAAAGGTTGAAAAGTTAGGTCAAGAGTTCATACCTGTGGTGTTATTGAGCAGCTTAAAGCCGGTAGATTGCTAACAGACCCAAGAGTTTTGCCTCGTACAGCACAATGTTACTGTACTTCACACTCTATTAGACAGGGGATCCCTGGGCCAAAAACAACCAACGTGTTTTTTTGTTTGAGAGCAGAACTTGACATCACAGCAACTGTGGTGTTTTACTCTTCTATCTCGTTTTATCATATTTAAGGGAAGGTCACAAAGGTAATTTATTTACATTTGTGTTTTACTTCTACCAAGCCATTAAGTTAGACGTCCTTACCTATTTTGTATTGTGGGTGAAAATTTCTGTTGATAATGTGCTGTGGTCGGCATTCTCCAAGTTGACTTGTGACTAGGTTTGTGCTCTTTAATGAACCTTGTGTGTTCGGAGGCCTGAAGGTGATCGTACAGTACACTCCTATGTAATAGCATGGGATGGCTCATTATAGCAAGGCATAACAATTCACACATTAATTTTCCAGCATCCAGTTTTTAATTAATCCAGTAGGCAGTCTTAAACACAGGGTACACAAATTGCCTTCGGCCTCATAATTAATTCTAATGGAAGAAATTAAAAATTGGTGGGGTGTGTTTGGATTGTTCGGCTGTGTTACTGTGGTTTCGAGCTCGCTGGAGCGACGCTGTCACCGACAAGGATCTCTCGCTGCCCTGACCAATCCGGCAATCTCCATTTACTGGCACGCGAGCAGGGAGTGTTAGTCACTCGCCCACACAAAGTCTGCAAGAATGGAAATGCATTGCGTGTCTGTGTTGAAGCACATGCTTTTTAAATGTATTTATTGGCCCCTGAATTAAGTCAGTTGTTTTTCATATCACGACTTGCGTGTGTATTTCCTTTGATTGTCTCTGTTCTGCTCAGCCTCTCTGAGTCGATGCGTTGGTGGGTTTGGTTACTCAGAGTAGTTACACAGAGCCTGTATCAACACCCATTACTTCCACCACCCTTGTGTGTTGAAACGGTTTGCGATTGCTTTTCAATGTGTTGTTGCTCTTGGATTCCAGCCAGCTGTATTCAGTATCTACAGTACCTGTCGAGCCACAGGGAGTTACACTAGAAACCTCTGTATCATATCAGCATTACTGATGCTCTGTCTCTGTAGACCTCTAAAGTCCACCACTCTGTGGAATAAGACACCCTGTTCCCTTTCTCTGCCCTCCCTTCTCACTGTTCCGTCTTCTTTTTTTAAAATGTCTTCTCTCTGTCTCTCCTTACCTCTTCTTCAGCCTAATATGATATAAAAATCCTCCTTTTATTCTGCTGTTTCTTCTTTGTTTTCACTTATAATCGATACCGAATCAAACACGTTTCATTTTCTGCCTTCCTCTTCCCACAGGCCCCTTCACATTCTGGTGTGTAATGCAGCAGTGTGCACGCAGCCCTGGAGCTTGTCGGAGGACGGCCTGGAGTCCACCTTCCAGACCTGCCATCTCGGTCACTTCCTGCTCGTCCAGTGCCTCGAGGATGTGCTGCGTAGCTCCGCCCCCGCCCGTGTTGTGGTGATATCTTCTGAGTCCCACAGGTAAAGACAGTAAACCGGTCACATAAAAAAAAAAAAGGTTGCCGATGTGTTAGTCCATCAGTACGCGCTCAAGAGAAGACTGTTAAAATGAGTCTTTGACTATTTTAAGAAATAATAAGCATTACCTGTGCATTTTTTAAGATAATAAAATGATATTCCAATGTTGTACACAAGTACAATCAGTAAACTTTAAGGTGCCGTGTGGAGTTTTCTTGAAAACAAATAAAATGTATGTTCATGTTCAGTATAGCCTTGAGAACACGTTGACTACATCCCCTTCCTCGTAAAACATTCTTTCCCGGTGATATCTAGTGAGCATGTGGGTGATTTTAGAGCTTACATTCTTTACATCCATGTTTACTTACTTCCAGTCTCCCCTCTCCTCCTTCTGGTGCATTGCTGCATCTTTGTGTGTGTTACTGACACCTGTAGATAAGTAGAATAGTGTGAAAACCTTTGGTAGCCCTGAGTAAAGAGTCATCCTTGCGGACATGTGCGTCTCTGTGTGCATGTACTTATTCTACCACCCACCGCCACACCAGATAGGATCTTTAAATGTAACACATTAAAGTTTCTTTTGATATTGATGAGTCACCTATGAAATAGATCTTTGCACAGCATTTTCTTATTTTTAAAAGGAAAAACGTCACTTTTATAGTTCACTTGTTACTCCCCTTATTTCCATGATTTCCAGAACAGTGCTGAAGAGCACCAGGAGTAAATGCCAGCAGTTGAACCAATGTGTGTGCAGAGGCTAAGACCTCACCCTCCCAAAGAAACACACCGGATGTTAATGGTTGTGTGAAATTTTAGCAGCGGCGCTCATAATTCTGCACAGGATGGTGCAAAAATGAATTTAGAGGGAACACACACACACCTGTTCCCCTTTAAAAAAAACTGCTTCATAGCACTTTAAGAGGAAAGATAAGACTCCACAGGGAACCTCTAACTCATGCAGAACTGGTCTTATGCAAGAATGGCAGACAAATTCAAAGCCATAATTACCTGGTCATTGAATCACAATGTATGTGGTTTCCTTTAAAATACCTCTTTCAGTTTGAGTGAATCTTGTTTTTAGCCTTCTCAAAATAGATCATCTAAGAGTCTTTTTTAAGATAACATATTTTTTACTGAGTGTCATACTTGGTTAAAAAACAAACTTTTGTAAGGAGAAAATGTCTTGGCCAAGCTGCTGTGATAACAGGTTCACATAATAGAAATTAACCCCCCCTGGCAGGTTGGAAATGTTGTTAAACGTGAGCGCCGCACAATGTTTCCCCCCTGCATTCCCAACATACAGTGTTAAATCATATTTAAGTCAACAACTCCTCAACTCCAGTCATGCAGTTAGAGCTGCTACATTGGCGACTTTTCACTACAAACTGATAGCTCAGACTTAATGCATATTGTCAAACATGACAGCCTCACTCACTGAAAACTCATTTCCCTGTACATGCCGTCACTGTGAATTAAACGTATCATCAACATGATGGATGGACTTATCAGCTAAAATTAACTTTGATCAAGTATCCGCTCCGTTCTGTCTGACCCCCTGACTCAGCCCCTTTCTCACTACTTTTCCCCTCTTCTGCCATCTATTGTTTTTCAAGTCTTATCTCTGTGTTAACTCCACTCCATAGGCTTCTCTTTTTCCTGTCATTCAGTAGTCAGGCATGATGTCGTGCAGTGATCTGTGAGCCCAAGCCCTGAGCCATGTGCTTCAGAGTCAGTGTGTGTGCGTTTGCTTGTGTGTGTGTGTGTGTGTGTGTGTGTGTGCGCGCGCGCGTGCACAACATTGATCCAGTCTTCAGTCAGTCAGACGGCCAAGCAGAGTGATTGATTGGAGCTCGGCAGAGTGACCTGAGACAAGGAGAACATACGCAGAGTTATTCTAGCAGATCAAACAGCGCCACTATTACAGGGGCCCTCGTATGAGTTATGTTATACAGACTGCCATGCATGAGAGGACAGCAGCAGCAGCAGAGGGGAAGGCTTGACACTCAGATTCACTTGGGGTCACACTGCTATTACATGTTGTAGGGAAAATAAGAGGAAGAGAGAGTAGGAAAAGCTTATCGAGAGAAAGCATGTCATGAAGGGAGTATTGACAGCATTTGATTGATGCAAGACTTGCCTACGAAGTATGAACAGTTAGGTCACACAAGTTCTGGTGGTGTGAAAACTGTCAGGCTGCGATTGAAACAGTGTGTGCCATATAAACATATTGAAAGGCCAAGAATGGTCAGATATTCTCCTCACTCTTTGCCCTACAGCTTCCTCTCTCTCCTTCTCGGCCTCCCCAACATATACTCTCACCTTTCCTCCTCTCCTCTACAAGCAGCAGTGGCTTTAACCCCTTCAAAGAGGGCTTATGCAAGACTAGAGAGAGTCAGTTACACACTGACACGGACTAGAGGGAGGGGAAGAAGGAGCGAAAATAGACAATATCTCATATTGCATCTTCCATTCTGTCCACCTCATTCCAGACCTATATTACATCTATTGAAGTTGCTCCCTTTTTTGTTTGTGGTATTTTCAGTATCCGATGATTTCCCGCTTATTCACTTAGCCTCCCCTCACAAGCAGTGTGTGACCCCTGACCTGGCAGCATATTGTATTCCCTAAGCTCCTTGTCTGCTGGTAAAGCATTGACCTATAAGGGACAGGGCTCGGCGAGATGGACACACAGGGAATGGCTGGACACTTTATCAGTTTCCACCACAGGGGCTTAGCGTGGAATTGGCCCAATACAGGTTTACTTTGCCCTCGTATGGCATCTGATCTGGTCAAACAAGAGGTGATGATATCCTTCATAACATTACCTCTGAGAGATCTAAGGTGCAGCTCTGGCTCCATACGAGATATTGTGGCTCATCAAAATCTCTATATTTTTTTATGCAGGTTTTTTGTGAAGCATCTGACAGGATAATTAATTGATTACAATTTCACTGTAAAACCACATCCAGCTGTAACCAGGCACAACTTCAGTATAACATGTGAACACATTTTGGAGGAAGAAAAATGCATTTGGTGCTCAAGCAATTGATTTATCAACCCCTACTTGCTAAAGTAGTTATGAAGTTGCAGCACATGAAATGAAAAGCCTGCAGATGTTGTAATTTAGCCAAGCAAGGATGTTGCGGAAGGCGACAGTAAACAAGAGGCAGCGAGCTTGTAAAATCACAACAAGAAATCCAGGTGACATTTTGATTGGTTGTTTTCTAATGACTGGATTAATATGTAGGCTGTGTTCCACCGGTTTGGAGCCTATGTCTCTTTCTCCCACACATACACAAACACACACGACACACAGGGAGTGCAGTTTTTGCGCCCGTGTATTGTGATGTTATTGCGTGACTGCATAATAACACAACGAGTGGTGTAATGTTTAAGGGGCCTTGTCAAACATCTGGAGTTTAACAGCTCTGTCGCAGGCAATTAAAGAACATCATGTCACGTCTTTGATTTGTATGCAGCCTGCACCACACATCTGTCAGTAGAAAGCACACACACACACACACACACACACACACACACACACACTAACACACACACACACACACACACACTAACACACACACACACACACACACACACACACTAACACACGCACACACTAACACACTCTCTCTCTAACTACTCTTGTCTGGACTATGTTTCAGGTTCACAGACCTGTTGGACTCGTGTGCCAAAGTGGACTTGGCCCTGCTGTCACCCCAAAAGAAGGACTACTGGTCCATGCTGGCTTACAACCGAGCCAAACTCTGCAACATTCTCTTCAGCAACGAGCTCCACCGCCGCCTCTCGCCTCACGGTGTCACCTCCAACGCAGTGCATCCTGGGAACATGATGTACACCTCCATTCACCGGAGCTGGTGGCTGATGACCTTTCTCTTCTCCCTCGCCAGACCTTTCACCAAGTCCATGGTAAGAGACAAAATCAGTTTGACGTGTCATACAACATCGTGACTTCACATACGGTAGCTCGACCTGACTGATGGCTGCAGATGTTTTATTTTTTTTTATATTCCTACAGATATAAATTACCACAAGAATGGATTAATTAGGAGTTGCTCTACGTTATAATGTTTCTCTCTGGAAAGCAAGTCAGTGAATTCACCAACCTGTATTACTAACTTCGTGTTCTGGCTCTGATGTGTCCTTTACTCAGCCTATATATTTGTCTTGGCACGTTCCTGGGAGAGAGGAGAGGAAAAGGATGGAGAGGGGTTGATCTGCTGAGTGCTGAAGGCTCACGGAGAGAGTCTGGATTTCACAGATAGAGAGATAGTCTGCGGTTTGTTTTCCTCTTCCTCCTGTCACTGTTTATTTAACTCTGTGAGGCAGTTTCCCTATCCTCTCACAAGGGTAGGCGATATTCCAGATCCTGTATACCGCAACGATCAGGTTACAGTAAATGCACTGCACAAACTCAAGTCTCCACTCCTATGCAGGCATGTACTCAAGAGTACTAACATAATAAGCTCTTTGTCAAATATATTTGACCATTTACCTCATCCCCATCAGGAGAAAGTATTACCAGATATTTTCTGATGCAATATCTTAAGTTCTGAGTCACATTAGCAGGCTGACTCAACTACTACAGTAAATGCCTAATGTCCTCACAGGAGGGGGGGGGGCTTTTGAGAAATACAAAGAGAGGAGGCCAGGTGCTGTGCCAGAGGGACCTGTGTTATGTTTGATCTGTTTACAGGTTTAATTTTGAACAGTAAAACTAGATCCCCTCAGAGAATTGACTGCCTCGTGTGACGGTGGTGGGAGTTAGCGTGACCCTGGGAGCTATCAGCTCCCATAGGGTCTCCCTTTTGGCAAACTGGTTCCAGTTGAGTGGTGCAAAAGGGTCCCAAGATGGTGCAGGAGATCCAGCTGCATCTCTACACAACACCTTCTCCTTTTTAGGAGTTTGAGAGACGGGAGCTCGTCAGGTGTAGGGATACTGAGCAGTACCAGTTCCTCTGATTTGAGTGGGGCCTCTATTCATCTGTGTTTTAATGCCTTTGCACTTAAAACAATGCACTTCATGCACTTTTTTCTCATAGTCTCTTCTTGTGGTCACATGCGGGGCATGGGGACTTTATAGTGGTGCTGTGGGTGTACTTTGCGTTTTATCTGGGCAATGATAGAGAACGCCATGGAGAGTGGTGATTGGGAGGAACAGCCTGCTTGATCTGTGTTTTTTTAATATTGGACTTATTGTTATATTTACACCCAAATTATGATGTGAATCTGGTGAAGCATTTTTCATTTGATACAACATCTGAGGTGGACATCTGTAGCTCATGAGGATGAGTGGCCGCCCTGCAACCACAAGGTAGCTGGTTTGATCCACAGTCAGTCTCCCCATAGTTTGCAAAATGTCCCTGAGCAAGACAATGAACCCTAAATTGCTCTCCGGGCGTTTCAGTAGGGCAGCCCACTCCTCCTTGAATACTAAGGATGGGTCAAAATGCACAGAATACATTTGCCCACTGTGGGACTAATAAGGGATTATTCCTATTCCTAAAGTAACTATTTCTGTCAATGGCATCCAATTAGATCATAACATATAAAAACTGCTAAAGTTTCCTCTCAATGAGCTCTATAGTGCAGCGCCGAGTGAGAAGCGTGTGAGGTTAAATCTGGTGAGGGTGTATGCTAAATGACTATATGGAAGTGCTCTTCGCCCATGTGTGCACTTATAAGGTGACGTTAGGTGCCTGAGGTTAACATTCTCACACACCTTGGATATGAACGATAAAATCCAACACTATGATTTATCTTAGTCTATATTGTGTCCTCTGCTCTGTAAGGCTTTTCAATTGATAGCGCCTCTCTACCCTTTAGGCTCCATGGCCTCCTAATATATGCTTTAGTTTGACTATTAAATCTTCCCATTAGCTACTCTTCGTACTTTATCAATTTAGTGTTTTCACTGAAGGGAAAGTGTGATGTGTTGAAAGGCAGCGTGTTGGAGTTTTAGTGAAGCGTTATTCTGATCCATCATGTCTGACAGACACAAGGCCTCGGGCCGTCATTTGTCTCCCCTCTTTCTGACATAGGATGAGAGATGAGAGGATCTGCTCCTCAGCACCTTTCGCAAAATGCCAAGCTGAACATTTCCTCAATTGACTATTTCTATCACAAAACACTCTTTTCCCCCTCCCTCCATTACCTTCTGTTGCACTTGTCTTCACATTTTTTCTTTACTTGCTGTCTTGTTTCTATCTTCAAAAGCGGAACGTGTCAATTTTAGCCAGACCCAAATTTGTTAAACAAGCTTTTTAGTCAGATTTAAAAGTGTACCCTGAAGTGGATGACTGTATTTTTTTGTGTGTCTCAGAGAAGGGTGTGTAACGTTTTGGATGTGAGCGCACAGATGCAATTAGCAGAGCGGCTGCTCCTCCAGAATGGCGCTGTGGCTTTTCCACACGTGGTTAATTAAACGTAGTGTGGATGTTAGTAAATATTAAAGGACAAAGGTAGAGCTAGTAATTAAATTCTGGTGTGCTGACACAGCAATTAGCTAAAACTCATGTCTGATAAAGACCACACACAGACACACAGCCAAACACACAGACACACACAGATAGAGAGGCACACCCTTAAGCTGAGCATTTGCTCTTATTTAAATCTGGGGTTGATAAGGCCCCTGAAAGTGTATCCTCTTTAACACCCCACTCCTCACTCCTTCTGCCCCCACATTAAGGGCTTAATAAAACAGTGATATTATTTCAGTTATTGGTTGCAGGGATATGAAGATGGTATCGCTTTAATTGCTTGCGTACGCTTGCGGGATCCATGGAGATTGTTCTGGGATGCAAACATAAGCAGAATGTCGACTCCAAAAAACAATCACAAAGCCCCTGTGTGTGTTCTCGTGCAAATAACCAGCCTCTCATTTAAAACACAGGTTTGATTTATAGGAGCACAGGTGGAGTGATATACAGTTGCTCTACACAAGAAGAAACACACAAATGGACATACACACATAGACATGCACACACATTAATTCACAATATGTAGACTACTGAAACACCCGGAGCTACATGTGTTTCTAAATCTTTATTTTGATTGTTGTAGTAAATGAGAGAAAATGTCACGTCAGGACATAATCTCCACATTTGGTCATCCAATGTCGTCCAATCATGTCAATGCTTCCCTCCTACGTTACTTGTGCTTCCTGCTCTCTTATTTTATCAGCTCCTCACTTTTACCCCTAACTTTTATCTTTGCATTTTGCTCGTGTTTTACCAAAATACATTTTGACTTCCTCAACTTTGCAGCCTTTGTGTTGTAGATTCTACTTAAGGGAAAGAAACTTCTCTATTAGCAGAGAGCACAGCCCACTCTGCAATTGATGTATAGAGCTGATTCTATTTTGCTGAGTTGAGAAAGGCATCTATAAAGAGCCATGACATTTTAATCAGCCAAACTATCTCTCACTAACATCATGTTCCCCTCCCCGTGCCTTGATCTACTTATCAGAGATTGAGCGACCAGGCCTGTAACTCCTGTTTCTTTAATTCAGCGTGTTTAGAGTGGGAGTTTTTCTTGTGTCCTTTGGTGTGATTATCAGCATTGAATTATCTGGACTGCAGTGGTGTGTACTGCAAGTGTATTTGCCCAGATTTACCGTGTGTGTGTGTGTGTGTGTGTGTGTGTGTCTGTGTGTGTGTGTGTGTGTGTGTGTGTGTGTGTGTGTGTGTGTGTGTGTGTGTGAGCGTGCGTGTGTTTTCGAGAGCGAGACGAAGGCAAAACACAGCCGTTATCACAGTTCTGTTTAATGCTCAAAACTTGATGGACATAGATTTTGTTTGATTTATTTGATCTAGGATAGTATTTCAGGATATGAATTTTGGACCTTTGACTATGAACATACAGTATATGCTCTAATATTTATTAGACAGTACACTTTGAATCAAAACTCAAGCTGAACACACATTTACCCAGCGCAGAATGAATTTCAGTGACTGTTGCAGTTATTAGTTGGGCTGTAACCTTTGTGAAGTTGTCACCGTCTTGTCACGCTGTAACGCTGACCCTGTGACATTTTGTTGACTGACTGATTGCTCCCTCAAGATCAGTGTACCCTCCGGCTCTGAGCAGCTGTGCTCAGCCTATACTCATCTAATCTATACCTTAACTATAGACACAGACAGTGCTGAGCTGCATGGAGATCAGTGTGGGTAGTAGCTCCAGTATCTCATCATCCACTATAATACATAAAAGATGGGAGGGAGATTTTGTGGGTACAGGCCTAAGAGGCTCCCACTGGTCCAATCAGACATCTTAGTTCCCCGAGGGGCCGGTTTCATCAGGGCTCTCGTCTAGTCCCATGCTTCTTAGCGTTTTAGCATGATTATTTTACCCAGGATCCTGCCTCGGGCACCAGGCCACCTTTTTACATATGCACGGGCTGAACTTTTGACCAAGCACCAGCAGTCAGGACTGTATTAGAGGAGCGGTTGTTCAGTCAGGAGTAGTGGGACCGCCAGAGCCTCCTCTGCTGAGCCTTGCCTACTGCGTCCAGGAGCTCTCTCCTGTATCTCGGGGGCTAACACCAGAGACGGGTCCTGCAATGGAGACGTCAGCATTAACATACAACAGACGCACGGCGAGGTTGGGGTGTACGTGAGCACAGCAGACACTTTTACCTCAGTGTTCTTTATCAGCTTCTTTCTTGCAGACAGACATAAGGTCAGGTGCTCTTAGTCTAGTGATCTAGTGTAGCACACAGACGCTTTGGCTCTGCTGCACACCCAGGCAACCTGAGTGTGTATGTGTGCTCTGGTGGTGTGTGTGGTGCTCAACCATGTGGAAAGAAAGAGGAGCAGAGGTCCCAATCTCCCCGCCAGCCCCCCTTCTCCTCTGTGGGGTTAGATGAGCTGCCAGGTCCTTGTAATAGAGTCCTCTTGGATGATTAGGAGCTACACAGGAGGGGGGTCAGCTCCAGCCTGACTGGAGACGCTGTGTAGGTTTCTCCTCAGTGGCGGAGGCAGAATATTACAAATTATGCCAATTGGTATGAGGTTTGCATACTCTGAGTGGACCTCTTTGATGATGCACCAATATCCTTTTAGAGGCCATGCTTTAGAACATATTTGAGGAACTAGATATAATGAACGTGATTTTCCAGCCAGACATTCCCTGCTGTGCTCCTGCACTGAATGGGAGACAGACAGACAGACAGACAGGGAGGGAGACAGACGGAGGGAGAGAAAGATGTGTGGGGATGGACAAAAGCATACAATCCCATTCGGCTGTATTGACGTGCGTGTTCCTGCCCAATCCTGTTGCTGGGATTATTGTCCACGGAGATACCATTTCATTAAAGAAAACACACACACACATGCTCAGACACACACACGCACACAGTGGGTGAACAGAGATGGCCTGGGGCCTGGTTATGTGGTCCATTGCACAGGGAAACTGTGTAAATGGTTTATTGTGGATGAGTTGATGTGATGGAGAGCGTGTCTGGATCAATAAAGACCAATCAAATGCTGACAGTCTGCTACTGTATGCAGTCAGTCATTCACCCCTCCTGCCTGCGTACAGTTATACAACATGAGTGTGAAGGAGGTATGAACAATATCCGTGTTGAAAGCAGAAGGAGTTGAAGAAAATCCTTTTTCAAAAGCTTGTGTGGCTGCTTCATATTTTACTTGTTGATGAGGTTTATTTTTTTCATACATTTTTGCAGAGTGCACATCAGTTTCACCTCTTCAAGAGATGTCTTTCTGTGACAGACTTTGACAGTTTTGTTGGTGAAGAAACAATAGTTAAAGCCTCAACCACATCCTCCCAGCTCTTCCAGCTCCAGATACCTCAGGGAGGCCATTAGGACGTCTCCCCAGCCCCCGTTGTCTGAGTCTGGGCTGAGTCTGAGCTGAGACTGGGCTAAATTACCCCAGAGCCACAGGTCAGAGCCAGCAAGACCCTCATTGCCAAGGGACTCTCTCTCTCTAATATAAGGGATCAGAACAGGCCAAAGAGCCAGAAACCGACCTGGCCAGAGAGACATCCTTACTCACTTACCCTCTACTCTTCCACGTTGCCTCCTTCGCCCTCCATCTCTCTTACCTTTAGAGCTTCAGAGCTTTTTCTCCTGTGACCCCCCACCTTGGCGAACACAAATACACACACACACACACACACACACACACACACACACACACACACACACACACACACACACACACACACCACTCCCTTTCCTCTTTGTTGTGACATGGAGCTGATGGACTATTTTTCAAATTGA
>NW_027176218.1:12381165-12418665 GCF_023055335.1 Clinocottus analis | reverse complement strand
GTCGTTGCATTATTATTTTCCATTGCTGCTTTGCATTAAACTCATTCATCTGATGGGGTTAGAGAAGTGAATGACCTCAGTAATGCACAGACTAGTGCCTGTGAGCTCCGCAATGCTTTTAACCCACAAACAGGTTCACATAATGCTCGTCACTGAGTGATGGTGGAAGGTCAAATCACCTGTCCTTTTCTCCTGGATAAAACTAAACATGGAGAACTTCTCACCTCTCCTTCCACTGATTGTATAAACAGACTGATGATTCATTTCCTGGAATTTACTTTTTTTTTTTTTCCATCAACACATTTGTGCATTCTATAATCACCTCATCACTTATACAACTTTCTCTTTCACTCTTTCTTTTCGTGAATCACTCGCGTTCATGTGGGTAGAAACACACAGTCGCTACTCACTGACGTGAGTGAGGTCACTGGCCAGAAACAAAAATCTTTGATTTCATTTCATAATCTAATCAATCAGACAAAAACAGCTTGGTTCCATTTGGGTCCTCCCCTAACCAACCAACCATACATATTTACACATGCATACACACACACACACACACACACACACACACACACACACACACACACACACACACACACACACACACACACACAGAGCGCCTCTTAAATGCATGTGGAGGAGGTCGTTCCAGTAGTGGGGACCCCCCCCTGGGGTTAGACCACTCTATGTGTTATTGATTGCATTGCTGTTGCATGTTGTGCTCAATCATGTGTTCCATGCGTCTGCCGTTGTCCTCTCCCACCTGGCCCATTAGATTAGGATAATGCATTCAACCATTGATTAGTCATTACACTCAGACCTGATCAGCCAATCGCATACCTGGTTTGACTCTACTTGACCCCTGAACCCGGGCTCTCGTGTCATCTCGCCAGCTCTAACATGTTAAACACACACACACGCAGCTCACAGCTCTATCTGGTGGGCATCATGTCTGAGGTATTGGTGGGTGCGGGTTCAGCGGGGTTCATTACCTGTATGATTATCAATACTGATAGCGTTTCCACGCATTTCCTAATCACATGCATCAGAGAACTATGGATTGCATCATGGAGCATGCAACTGTTGAACCTGCCATTGATCTAGAAATTTTCCAGGAATGAGCATGTTGATTGGAGTGCATAAGAGCTTCTTACAGAAGTCACAGTGAAACCATGATGTATGAAAGGTTCTTGAGTGTTTTTTTATTTTGTATTATTTCTTTCTCAACCCCCATTCCTCCGTGTTCCTCCATATACGTAAACCTGCTCTCTGCAGTAATGGAATGTAAATACTTGTATTTGACTTGATTTCTATTTATTATCTTTTTAACTTCCCTGCATTTATCTGACATCTTAGTTGCCTTACATACGCTACATGTGATCAGTAAATGATGAATTGTTCAAGATTAAACAACCTAACAAGTATATACAGTACCTGAAAGACGACTGCCCCTATTTAGCATTGCACAGCTTTATCCAACTCACAAATGAGAGTTTAAAAATATTGTAATAGATGAAGCAGATTGATAGTTTTTACTCTTCACAACTTTCTTACTTGTCAAAACCTGGCGCTTACTACCCACAATGAAACGTCACTGGCAACAGTGAAGTCAGAGATTTGTTGTGTTAACCAAGTAGTGGCTAAAACCTAATATGCTTTACGTGCAACAAATCATGCATTAATATGAATTTAATGTCAAATATGTAATATTGTAACTCAGTGTCTGTTAACTTTATTATGCCTACTTTTACTTTCTATACTCTTAGGACATGTACAATTTTGAATGCAGGTCTTTTTCTAGTAATAGAGTATTTTTTACATTTCAGTTACTTTTTCTTAACTAATCTGCAAACGTCTACATCACTGGTTCCGTACTCCTGTATAACCAAACCAGCATTTCCAAATGTATGTTTGTCTCTGCCTGACCGTCCAATGTCAAGATTATCACCTTGACAGCTGTGCTCAAGAAACAATAAATCCCCCCTCACCCCACGACCATCTTCCTTATTTGCTCTTTTCCTTCTCCCCCCCTTCTCTACTGTATTGAGTCAGTCTGTGAGGAATGGCTTATTTAGGGACAGCCCCATTGATGTGTGTGTGTGTGTGTGTGTGTGTGTGTGTGTGTGTGTGTGTGTGTGTGTGTGTGTGTGTGTGTGTGTGTGAAAAAGCACAGAGCTGAGTGATTGGGGATAGATGTCCTCATTGGATATGAGCTGGCTACTCCGTGGCTCTGCATTAAATTTGTATTGAATAGGAAATTAATGATTGGATAATTTTATTGATGTTTCTGGTATTGAACATATAAACAAAATGTTCTTTTGAAGCATTGTGTGAGTGTTGCACCCCTGGGGGAGGCAGCAGCCCTAGTTGTGCTTAAGAAAGAATAAGTCCATGTAAAGTCCATAGTGTATAGGAAAGGAAAGCGAATGGATCAATAGGGACTTGGGGCTTGAGACAGACTTTAATTGTATTATTTTCTTCAGGATTTCTGCCCTCCCATATCCATCTCAACGCAGCAGTGACAGATTTGATATGTATTGCTGACATTGTCATGAAGACAGATTTTAATTTATTGAACAGTTTCAAAGAGGAATTTGTTCTGCTTTTACCAGTGGACCCATCTGGACCACAAGGGGTTGTAGTCAAAGCCTCGTGTTAACGAATGAATTGTCTTTTAATGTTTTCAGTACATTTTTTGGTAAGTGCTCTGTTGCCTTTTTGTGTACGTTAAATCAATGCTGTACTGCTGGTGCTTGGAAAGTCTCCCGAATCAAACACGTACAACTTTCTCAAAGTGGAGACTGTTTCTTTTACTGCGAGTCGGACGGGAGCAGATCAAAGAGATGAGAGAAGGCGAGGCTCTGGGTGGAGGAAACTTGTTTAATTAAAACGAAGTGATGAAGTAGGATGGAGGGATGTTCTTTGATGCGTGTTCCGGATGCACTGTATACGTTATGCAGTTATAACACGCAATTTTTGTTTAAGAGGTTCCAGCAGAGGGTGGGACAGAAGGAGGTGTTGCAGACGCAGGGAAGGAGAGAAGGAAGTTTCTGATTATCCCACCTCCTCTGGCACAGGGAAGAATTACTGAATGCCATTTGGGTCAGTGCTCTTTATGGAACTACATTTATGAAATACATCTCTCCCCCTCTTTCCTTCTCTCTTTCCATCTCTCCCTCTCTGTATCTCTCCCTTCCTCTCTCCCTCTCCTCTAATTGGAGATGCAATAAAGGTGTGTTGGGTCAGTGGTTCTTCAAGGTGAGGCCGCATGTGTGTCTCGCTCTAATGTTCTCCTCCAGACACACGTGCAAACCGACAGACGAGTGCCATTTTCTGCCTTGCTCACAGAAACCTCCGGCCTAAGATCTCAACTGACACCGCTCACCTTTCTTTCAGTACTGTACGGCTCCATCAGTCTGCAGCTTCCTGCTACTGCCCTGCCTTCCTCACGCAACTCTGCTCCGTGTCCTTGTGCCAGTTAAGCCAGAGGGCACGCTGTGGGTGAATCAGAGGCAGAGCGCTGCCAACACGCCCAGCGGGAGAGGCCCCGCCAAGGGTGCCAAGGCCTCGAGAGGGAGAGAGGGAGAGAGGGAGAGAGAAGGAGAGGGAGAGAGAGGGAGAGGGAAAGAGAGAGGGAGAGAGAGAGGGAGAGAGAAGGGGAGAGCGAGAGAGAGAGAGAAGGGGAGAGAAGGAGAGGGAGAGAGAGCGAGAGATGGAATTGGAAGTGACTGAAAGATCATTGGAAACTTTTTAAACGTATCTTCGGTGTGGAGTTTGAAAGAGTTTATATTACACAAAGCCTTTTCTGTCATTTCTCCTCGTGATTATGCTGTTTGTGTTGAAGAGCGGTTGCAAAGCCACAAGTTCTCAGTGAAGTGCAAGGTCTTTGTCTGAGGAGCGCGTTAATCCTTGTTCCATTTTCGGCCAGTAGGGGTCATTGTAGTTCAACTGACTGAGCACAACAAGAGTCCGTGAGGGTAGAAGCTGCGGGACGGAGTTCATGCTCTTAAGTTACAACTCTATCGCAAGCTGTCCTGAGTGTACGGAATTAAGATTCTACCATTATTTTCTAATATTTCTTCAATCTGTTTAACTTTTTGTCAATAGTTGCATACATTTAATAGCTTGTGACCTCTGCATGAGTCCTCTGGTCGGCTTGATGGACAGTGCTCCACTCACTGAAGTAATGGCACAGAGTTTAGTGGGTTTTTTGATTTAATTTCTCATGATACCTTATTATGCTTTAACACAAGTTACCAAAAGTGCGAGGAGAATATGATGAGGTTTACGCTTGTGAATGAACAACACACCACTCTGTCTAATTGATTTAGCACTTTGGTTGGAAATTTAAACTCCAGGAAGTAGAGGGCTTTGCAAAGACTTTGCCTTAGGTATTGTTTGAGATGCCATTGTTGAGGAAATAATTACAGAGTCTCTTTCAACAGGCCTGCTGAGGACCGAGAAAGAAACTCTCTTTCTTCCTTCCTCGTTCATGTGTTTTAACCAACTTTTTAAAATATGTTTCAATGGATATCGAGTATATTTGTTTAAGTGACCACTCAAAGAAAAACACATTATTTTGTTAAACACTTTGTAAAAACAGCGACAAAAGTGACAGGAACCTTGGATGTTTTTGAGGTGGAATAAATTAACTTGTTGAATCTCAACACAATTCTCATTTAAAACTCTTATTCTCCACCCTTAATTTGTGTTTACAAATTAAGCATGCCACCACTGCCATTGACCTCCAGTAGATGAATATTAGATGAAGCAGCAGCCAATATGTGAATAGCTGAGTTCAGGACGGCAACGATTTTAATGGCAGCGAGCAGCCATTAACAGTATATCTGAAAATAGACAGAGGATTTTCCATAGATCATTAATGACGGGAAATCTATCCCTCTTCCCCTTCCTCCATCCTACAATATATATCTCCACTCTTTCTATTTTTCTACCTTTACTATAATTCATCCATGTCATTTTTTATTTGTACAGTGCACAGTATATTTCAGCTTCATCTCATTGCTGGTGTCCGCACACAGGCTTTCTTCAGAGACAGAGGCTTTTCAGGGGCCAGGACTCGCGATTAAAATGCACCAGATACATGAATGGAGCCTGCTAATGTCTGTTTAGTATATAATCCACGTCCCCTCCTCCCATATTCCTTGTTATTCTAGTTTAGTGCTGTAATCAAGCAGGGCTTGCCAATAAAGTTTATTGTACGGAGCTAAGTGTCAATATCACACACACACCCAGGGCAGAGAGGTCCCTTTAATTAGAATAGGAGGTGTGTGTGTGTGTGTGTGTGTGTGTGTGTGTGTGTGTCTGCATACCTTTATGTGTGTATTTGTGTATGTGTTTGTATGTATGTTTGGATTTGTGTTGAATTTAACCATCAGTGACTGTAAATGCCATTCATCGTTAACTGCAGGCTTGTTCTTTGTTAAAGTGACAATGTGCGTTTGAATAAAAAATGTGATGCTGGGAAAAAGAAAAACATAAATATAAATGTGACTTCAACATTTTCACTGCTTATATGAACAAATCAATTCTAGCTTTACATGACTATCAAGCCAATACATTTTGAATCTATGTTGAGTCTGAACAAACAATAATACCCACTATATGAAGTATTGATTAGATCTACTCCCTCTCTGTGTGGCTTTATTAAGGTACAATTGTAAAGGTCTTCATGATGATGGCTTAACCTGACAGGAGAAAACTTTCACAACTCTTATGTACCAGCTTCAGCTCTCTCTTATTTTTTCGAACAGATGAGCCACAATCCACGTATTTAACAACCTTTTCCTTAGGCTTTTCTGGAATATTCCAATGGAAAATGTGGATATTCTCAGCAGCCTTTTAATTCATTCTAATTCAAAAAGAATTTCTTCTGCGAGTTGAAGCCAGTTTTCATTTTCCTCTCTGGGTCTATCTGTCCCCCTCCACTCTTTCCTATTAGGCCACTTACAAACAGCCTGGTTAATATGTAGAATCATATTACTGATATGAATTCTTTGATAAAAGACAATTTGAGGCAAGGGCAAAATTGAAAACACCTCCCACTCCTAAACACTCAGTCCCACGGTGGTGAGGGGCGGGCTCGCAGCTTCAATCAAATAGTAAAACACAAAACCATTTCCCATTACATTGCAAAGAGATTAAAGACAGATTAAACATCCTGTATGGGAGCTGGGGCCCAATGCCAACTGCCGATAGCTGTGCAAGCTGACGGCGAGAGGAGAGGGGAAGACGAGGAGATGATGACAGAGGAGAGGAAAGGAGGAGAGGAAAGAAGGGAGGAGAGGGGTAAATGCGCGATGCGGTGAGGGAGAGCAGATGGAGGAGTAATTTGCGTGGGATGTGGTAGATGGGGGAAACATGGCTGTGTGTCAGTGCTGAGCGATGCCTCCCGTTCTGTAAGAAATCAATTTAGGGCGGGACGGGGACGCCGTGCATACAATAATTGAATATTACTGCTTACTATCTCCTTCACATGCAACTACTCAGCTCTGCACCGTGAACTGTATTGAGAAGTGAATCAGGCGGTGGAGCGGGAGATCGGGGTTAGGGCAAAAAATATGGGAGTGGTTCAAGTACTCTGCAGATAATAAGTTGATACTACAAGTAATCTCTTCAAGTCAGTTCAGAATTAAGCAGAGTGTGTGTGTGTGTGTGTGTGTGTGTGTGTGTGTGTGTGTGTGTGTGTGTGTGTGTGTGTGTGTGTGTGTGTGTGTGTGTGTGTGTGTGTGTGAGTGTGATTCTCTGCCTGCCTCTCTGTCCCCCTTTCTGTCTGTGTGTCCTGTCTGTGTGAATCTGGACCCTGACCTATCAGAGCCGTCAATCCCGTCTGGGCCACATGGCATGATCAATAATCACAACTGTTAATCGATGAGCTTTTAAATAAGCATCGACCCTGCTCACAAGGTTAGCCCCGTTTATTGGTTTACATTAGACTAAGTAACACAATCAACTGGTCATAAGAGCAAATATGTCTTCAAAGGAATCGAATGACAGTTGTTTTATTTTATATACCCTTTTTTCTCAACTCTCAAATCTGCATGTAATGTTGTAAAACAGGATGATTAATATATAAATTAGGCAATTTACAAGCTCATCTCCTCAGTAAAAAAAAACTGAAACAAGTACATCACTACATATTGTAGTACAGTCTGCATGGGAATGTTGAACATCACATTCTGGGCTGCATGATTTGTTTTTCTACATTGTATTTGCTATCTACTAAAGTGTACTGTGTTTGATTTTGTGATGCTGTCAAACGCTCTACAGAAAGTCTGTGTGCACAGGATGCCCTTGATTGCATTTTTTTCACATGTTGAACTTCCTCTTTCAGTATTATGTCTTCACAAATAACAGAGCGTGAGCATGCTTCTCCACCTGTGATTAAATCGCACAAACGTTTTCTATTACTGCGGCTCACAATAAGTCCAGCATTGATTAAATCAACGTTAATTCAATCTTTAATTCGTGCCGTATTTCCACATGGTTCCTCTGTACATATGCTCATTAATTCTATGCAATGATATCCGACTGCTCTGTTTTACTATCATTTAATCATCTCTGAACATAATAATCATCCATATATCACAACGGATGATCAGGAAACATTTAATTAGGATAATTACTCATTAATCCACTCAAGGAGGTTTTCTAGAAGGTGCCTCGCAGATTGTTTGCACAGTTTGTACGTGGATGAGTGTGTGCACATGTGTTTTGTCTATGTGCGTGTATATGTGTGTGCAAGGTCTCAGTAATATTCGTCACTGTCTGATTTACTGTAGTAAGGCTGCTTTAGCAGGCCGGGATTCACTGCATTTGTCTCCATTTCTTAATGGTATTTCAACAGCTTCTACACCATCGGCCGTTCCTCATTTTAATGACTGGAGAAATGACTGCGAGTGTGAGTGTGTCTGTGTTGATGCCCATGCATGTTTTTCTTCTTTCAGCGAGATACAGAGATAGAGCTCGGCTACCTGGGCTGCTGCTTGTAGAGAAAAAAACATCATCAACAATATTTCTTTGCTTGAGTAGGAGTTCTGATTGATGTGGTAGCGACTGGTGGCTATTGAAGTCACTACTGTTACACTGGTTGATGTGATTGAAATTGGGTGCTCACACAGATGACCCCCCCCTCCTCCTTTCCTTCTTACACACATACACTGAAACACTGAGATGGTTCCTACAAGATCTGACAATTACAAGAGGGGCTTTTAATCAATCTGGAATGCAGCTCGGAGGAGCGAGTGATGGCAGGGGAGGAGGAAAAGGAGTGATTACTCCCTCTCAATCTTTCTCTCTCTTCCTCCTTCTGTCTCTCTCTCTTCCTGCACTTTTTCATTCCACGTGGTTCATCCCCTGTGATTTCAGCCACAGACTATTTAAACAACCTCTTTTCTCACTTCCCTCTCTTTCTTCTGTTTTTTTCCCTCCCTCCTAGCGCTTCATGTTTGACTATTAGCTGACATGCACACAGGGAGCATCGCTCATCTCCCCAATTTCTCCTCCTCCTGCCTCGCTCCCACCCCTCTCCTCTCCTCCTCCTTCTCACTTCTTTCTCTTGCTCCATGTATAACTATTAGCAGACATGCTCTCAGGGAGTCTGATGAATATTTTAGCAGCCGCAGGGAGGGGCTCAGTCCTCCTCCTCGGCTTCCAACACAACTAATAGACCAGAGTCAGTGTTTTCCTTCGCACAACTTTACATCGCGCTCTAGGTTTTAACACTGCACTCTGACATGAGACTGTGCCTTGTCTGGTCTGTACAGGTTGTATCAGCCTGGGCCAGCAGTGAACCCTGGGATTGATCGGCCCGGAGCTGTACTTTGCTGTACATGTTGATGTCAAGATAAAGATTCACACCTTATTGTCCAAGACTTAATAGAACGAGAGGGCTACTCAAGCTCATCACTAAATAATTGTTCTCAGGGAGTCATATTTAGTACTTTCACCGTACTGAATGTTAGGCTCTGCTCGTGGCGAGTGTTTGGAAAGGAATAAAGACAAAGTTCGTGACCGCAGAGAAATGCACTTTCACTTTCCTTCCGTCCACCCTAAAGGAAGCAATGTACAGCTTTAAATACAGAGTTTCTACCACACTTTGCATTGTATTATGTTCTGTGCTGTTGTAAAAAAACATTTCTCGATGGTTGTTTTATTGCCATAAGTTGAACATATGTTCTGCTTTTGATTTAACCTCATTACTTTGTACAAAAGAAGACATTTGAAGATGTGACCTTGGACTCAAACATTTTTTAGATTAGACCGTTTAATCAAGAAAATAATTGGCAGATTAATCAATGATCGGAATTACCGTCAGTTGCGGCCCTATGCGTTCATAGTTACGTTTTAACTCGCGTGAGAGGCCAGCGTGGGAGACAGACAGCCCTGCTGTGTTTGTAACACATCTCTTACCACAGCCACACACACCTGCACTCTTCTCCCTGAACTCTCTGTCATGTCCAGCTGACTGTGCACACAATTAGCCTCATGACTGGAAAGAAAATTACATTGGTATGGAAATACAAGCTCCCTCCCAGACTGTGTGACGTTATTTAAACATACTGGACATATCTGTCTCTTCAAGCCCTGGATTGTTGGTTCGTTTGGTTTTTGAAAAAGCATATTTCTGCCATCCAGGAAAAAAATCAACTCAACACAGTCATACAGTATCTCCTTTCACCCTCATAATCCTTTCACTTGTCTTCCTCTCTCCTTCACTTCCCTTTCTTCCCTTCACACCTTCCATGTCTTGTCTCTGTGTGGTACTGTACACACTATGTGTCTTTTATTGTGTGTGTGTGTGTGTGTGTGTGTGTGTGTGTGTGTGTGTGTGTGTGTGTGTGTGTGTGCGTGCACGCTAATCTTTAGATGAGGGGCTGGTGGTTAAATCATGATGCATAGTCCAGGGCTGCTCTGGCCACTGTCATTAATCAGTACAGGGGCGGGGGACGTATCTGCTTTTTATCCATCTCTTAAATCAGTCACTGCAGCTATCGGCAGCCCTCCCTCCGCTCCCTCCCCTTCTCCCCTCCATCTTCTTCCTCCCCCCCGGCCCCTCCTCCCCCCACGGTCCGCTGATTGAAGTGGCATTGTTTGGGAGACAAGCGGCGCTCAATCAATAGGCAGTCTCACTAAATTACCGTTTGCATGAAAAATGAAGGGACGCCCAACCTGACTCCATTCAGCTAGGGATGTGTGTGTGTGTGTGTGTGTGTGTGTGTGTGTGTGTGTGTGTGTGTGTGTGTGTGTGTGTGTGTGTGTGTGTGTGTTTGTCAGGGGACAGAGAAGACAAAGTGGGCAGGTAATGAGAGGAGTGTCTGCGTCTTTCTCTGCTACAGTGTACAATCTGTGCAAGACCACCTACAGCTGCATAGGGATGCAGGAGAAACAGGACCTCAAGGTTTCATGGTATTGATCAGGGCTTGTTATGGACTTGGATGCTGTGACCCTCACCCTTCCCCTTCACCCTTCAACTTTACCTTTCACCCTTTGGCCCTGACCTGCTCGGTCTACTTCTTCTTTCATCCCCACCTTTCATCCACTCTGCTCAGAGGACTCAGGGATGGATGGATGATTTGTGATTTTTGTGTGTGAGTGTGAACACATGTAGCGATCTGCTGTTGGAAAATTTGACTTTACTAAAGTGTGTGTGCGTGTGTGTGTGTGTGTGTGTGTGTGTGTGTGTGTGTGTGTGTGTGTGTGTGTGCGTGTGTGTGTGTGTGTGTGCGTGTGTGTGGTTGTGTGTGTTGGTTTGGATGGCCGAGGAAGGCTGGAGTGAGGTCTCAGCCTCACTGCCTGTTTGTGCTCCGCCCTGACCTCTGGCTATTAATCATCTCTAGATCTGTGTTTACCCTCAGTTCAGCTCTCCAGCACACAGGCACCTAGAGGGGCAATTAGAGAGGAACCGCCGCCCCAGAGCAGAGGATTGCCCCCCTCTTCTAGTCACTCGCGGACACACATACACAAACACGCGCACACACAGAGCGAGCCTCTGAGAAGCAGGACCAAGCCTCACCCAGAGAGCCGGCTATAATGTTTTTATTTACTTTAAAAGCATCCTGCTGTTAATACAAGTGGCACAGTATCACAGCGCTGCCATTATATTTCTATGGGAGAGAGTTTGCGCATCCCTTTGTTCACGCACGTTGTGTGTGTGCGTGCGTGCACATGTGCGCGCATGTCTCCCACCCCCACAGGGCATACCAAACATGCATTAGTATAAGTTGCGCAGGCTGAGTCTCCTCCAGTGTACATATGGTAATGGATGGTGTGTGTGGAACATGTCAGCCACCTCATCATGTAAAAGCCTTCGTGTACAGGAGGGAGCATAGAGGGCTGGCAGGTAGGCATTAGGCAATATAATGGCCTCTATTTTTACACGATGGAACACAGTTGAAGAGGCGACGCTTATGAAGCTTTCAAAAAAGCAGACATGCTGGGGTGGGGGGGCGGGGGGGGGGGTTATAAGTGGGTAAGTGAGAGAATAAAACTGCTTTTCAAATCGCCTAACTGTTGGACCCGTTTGTCTGTGCCAGTGTGTCTGAGAACAAGTGCTCCATGTGTATTTTGTTTGTGTCTGCGCATACGTTTGCCTTTTTAAAAAAAATGTATTTATTAACAAAGCCAATCGTGAGCAGTCCAGTGGTGATATGTGATCCATGTTGTTTTTACAGCTCAGATTGATCAGAGGAGTGCAGAGGGAGGCTTTTTAATGACCCGCTCTGATCTCTCACCATCTGGATTGCGGTGCCTCTGACTAAAATATGGCCTTGTCTACTTTAGCGCAAAATATCCTTAAGAAGACCAAGTATTGATAATGTTTTGTTTGAGAATCTCAGTTCAAATGCTTACTGAACTTTTACTTGAACTTTTGTCATTCGTTTCAGTTCATACATTCTCACACACTCACATACCTTCGGTCATGTCTGTGGTGTAGTTGGAGGGACTGTGCCAGGGTCTGGTGCTGAGTGGATGTAGGCCTGCCTTGGGCCCAGGGAGGTAGTTAATCTCTGTGTGTATGACATGTGTGAGCTCAGGGTATTGTACTGTATGTTTCCCTCTCACTCAGCTGTACTTAATGTAGCCCATAAAGGCTACACAACAATAAGCTACGCCTGGCACTCAGGCCACCATTCGGCACTACACTAGCCCGCTGAGCAGGATAAATGACTCCTATAAACCTGTCACACACATACATACACACACGCTGGAGCGTGCACAGACTATAGAAAGTCATCTCCCTGGCTGTGGAGGATCTGCTGTGGTTCTCCGTGCGGTTGTGTGAAGTTTGTTTCACTCTACGCGGTGTACGGTAATAACCAGAGCGCTGCTCGTAAAAATCTGAGGTAGAAGAAATATGGATGGAAAAGGCTTCTTGTTATCGAGAATCCTCACACTCAAAAGATATAAATGGAGGCGCAGCATTCATGTGATGGTTCCATTATGCATTCGGGCTTCAGTCCCAATTGATGCGATCCCTTTCTCTTCCTTCACCTCGGCCCAGTGTTTAATCAGTGGCTGAAGACGGATCCAACTTCCCTAATGTCCCGGACCTCCCTCTGCATCTCACCCGAGAAGACTAATCTACATTAAGAGGGGATAAAATAGCCCTTCCATGTGATGGCTAGCCACAGTGTTCGTAAATGAATGCCATTTAAAATCCATAAAACTGTTATTCTGCATAATACCTTATGAATATATGTGTGTATGAGAAGTAGTTAAGCGTTGGCGGGTGTTCTGTGGCCAGCGATAGATGCCCTGGGATATGTTTAGGTGTGTGTGTGCTTTGTGTGTGTGTGTGTGTGTGTGCTGGCAGCTCACGCAGTGTCTGATGTTACACACCACTATTATGAGTCTCTGAGATTGAGAGGATTTTATCTATCATTTTTACAAAAACACCCACTAACCGTCCTGACTGAGTGCATTGTAGTGGGAGCAGTGAAAGAGCTATTAGTCTATTTATGGATCCGGCGTGGTGTTTATCAGTCACAGACTGACTGTGGCACAGACAGCATCATCTGGCCCCTCATGTTGCTTTTAATGATTTTCCTGTTAAAGATGTCAGTGTCATGTTGCTCTTGTTATTTCCACAGTTGTCCTGGCAACCACAGATGAAACTGGTGCACACAGGTTTAGTGGCACCCAACTTGATTTTGATAAAAATGTAAATGCGATGTAAATCCCAATATTTATTCTTTCACTTAAAAAGAAGAAAATGAAAAAAGGCTAAACACATTATCTCTGTATTTTTACGTCTGGCCTATTTTGGCACCCGCCGTGGTATTCATAAATAAACCACATAGATAATAGTCAGCGACGAGAAATCCATTTTCATTCTTGATATTTATTCAAGCAGTTCTCTCCCATGTTTATACAATCCAGAGTATTAAAAGATTGATTCAATTTTATGTTTTGGAATAAAATGCAAACAAAAACAGATGCTTGTGTCTCCCCCCCCTCTCTCCAATCTGAGAAGGTATTGTGGTTTATGTAAACCATAGAGCTCTGAGCTCTATTCTCGGCCTGGAGCTTCCCAGAAAGACAGAAAGAGAAGGCAGAGATGGTGGAGGTAGACCGCTTTGCTCTGCAGCAGGAATACTGTGTGGGTGAGAGCAGAAGGCTTAGAGATGTTGTCTGTCTTAGGCTCGGTACATCTAGAATAATATGACCTGATTTAGTTACTATAATGGGTTCGTATCCCAACCTACTGGGGAGACCGAGTTCCAGTCAGGTTCTACGATATTGTAAGAATATTAATTATCTAATCACATGAATACGAAATCCTGTGTTATGTCGTGAATTCAGGTGTTGCACAAAATTTAAAATACTCAAGAGCAAGCGAGAAAATGCATGATTCTCTAGAAATTAGAAAGAAATCCCAGAAAGATTACATTTAAGGTGAGAGAATCCAGGGTCGTGTTGGTGGCTCAGTAAACCAGGTAAACATCAAGTATCGGTGCTTTTCTTCTCAAGGGTGAAAGGTTAACAGTCTCACTTGCCCAATCAGAGTTTCCATGTTGGTTTGTGAATGCCAGAAAATGCCACTTATTCCATTATTATTCATGTGATTAATGTGATCAGTTCATTCATATATGTTTCGTGTTGGTCAGCCACTTTTCAGACCACTTATTCTCCATCAGCATTTCCACTCACCTTCCCCCAAGAGCATTTAGTTATATCGCCATATCAAGTTCTTATTCAGCCTCATCGTGCACACACAGAGACACACTCATTATTGAACACTAATTGAAGGCATATTCTCTGCGTGCTGTATTGCTGCGTGCTCATGTGTGGGACAGACATGAGTGCGTAGCTCCCCTCCTCCTGGGGGAGGGGAGCTACAGAAGGTGGGATGGGTTGATTTTACATGGGTGCAGATATGCAGGTGGGAGTGGCAGCCAGACAAGGGGGTAGTCAAAGCCTCCTTCATGTAATTTAAATGCAATTAGGCATTCCCCCACCGTGTTCTTCTATGGCTTTCGGTGCTGGGATGTATGGGCGTATCTTCATCTAGTTCTGACCAGGGAACCAGTGTTTCTGTCTGGGCCAGCCCGGCTCCCGCTCGGCTCCAGTCACCTGCTCCTCTTATTATTGGACATTATTCCACTGGCAGAGCAGAAAGGAAGAGAGGAGGGGAACTTTAATAGCACACCTGAATGGAGGGTGTCATATAATCAATGCATACAGGCCTACATTACAGGCTGTCACTGAGACTCCATCACACAGCAGCAGAGAGAAGGAGGGAGAATGGGATATTAACTCTTGTGAAAGGAGGGATGGGTATCAGCGGCCTGAAATTAAATGGCTTGCTCTAAAGGAGATGGGGCCAGAAATGAGGCACCCGTCTGAGCTGGGAGTTCGGTGTACGTGTTTTGCACAATATTTGCCTCTCTCCAGATCTTTGCCCTCTGATCTGCTCTTTGTCTCACTCTACCTCTCTGTTTTGCTGTTTCACACCTGTCACTTGTTTCCACATGCTCTCAGCGATCCATCATTATCATCAGAGTGATTGTTTCCCGCTCTTTCCACGCATCTGACACGCGGTCATAACTTCCTCAAACAAAACTTCTCCTAAGAAGTGTGTGTGTATTCAACTGCTGTCGTCAGCAGACTGTAATCCCTCTGAGCCTGCTCTGTGTGTGTGTGTGTGTGTGTGTGTGTGTGTCCAAGAAAGCGTGCGTGCGTGCATGTTTGTGTTAGTTCTTTTTTTTTCGGTTTGGAAAATGCCGGACTGCATGTTTATGTGTGTCTGTGTGTGTGTGTGCGTGTGTGTATGTGTGTGTGTGTGTGTGTGTGTGTGTGAGATGTTCAGCGGAATGCCCTTTGATACAGAGAGAGTTTTAGAAATGCAATTTCCTCCCTTTCTGTATATGGGTGTATTCATGTTGGGTTTATTAGAATATGAAAGTGTTGCGCCGCAGTGCCAGGGTTGGCCTCTCCCTCTGTCCGCTCTCGCTCCCTCGCTCTCCCTTTTGCTCGTTCTTTGGCCTCCGCGGACTCCCTGACTGGCTCATGCATTAGAGATGAGGGGCTTGAGAGAAGAGGGAGACCAACGCTTGGGGAGACCAACAGCTTACACCAGGAAACTCGCCATTATAAACAGGATCAACACGCCTCGCATATCAGATACTTTCATGTGTGTGTGTGTATGTGTGTGTGTGTGTGTGTGTCTGATCAGTAGTTGGGAGGATATGTAGTAGTTAGGAATAGATGAGTGTGTGTTTTTAAGTTTTTAATGCACCACTTTTATAATATTGTCTGATATCTTACTTCTGGACTTGAACTTGCAGTCTTTCATCTCAACACATCACTGTGATTCTCAAAGAAACACATAATGAACACAAACCACATCGAGTTATTGTCGTCATCATCACTGACGTTACGATCAACACCTTGCAGTGTTTGAGATTGCACAATTACAGAATGAAAGGGAAGGAGTGGAGAGTTGTTGTGGGGAGAAAAGATATGTTTTAAAATAAAGCATTTCTTTTGTTCCTGTCCAGATTTTGCTCAAGTCTCATGGATGTGTGTGCTCGTGTATGTGCACAAACACAAATAAGTCTTCTTTCTTCTGGCTCTTTCCCCTTCGCCTGTCTCTCTCCTGGCTCCCTCACTCTCTGTAACTTTTGTGTGTCCCCCCTGTTGATTGAGCTTTTTTGATCATGCCAGGGGAAGAGTTGAGTCTCTGTTCTTGGTAGGTGCTCCAGACAGAGGCGCTGCTTGTTTGGGGTCTTACCCTGGAGAGGAAAGGGGGGAGCGAAGGCACAAAAAGGCAGAATCACCCCTGGGGCCGGGTCTCTGTTCTCAAGCTTGGGGATGAGGTCAGCTCTGAAGTGCTCTGCATGGTGGCACAGACTCTATCTGTAACAGACAAAACCACTTTGCTTGATCCATTTTATGCACTCTGCGTATTGTTGTTTATCTGCAGAGACATTTGAGATCAATGAGTGATATGAGCGCAGCAGCTTTGGGTAAATAATGACTGTTTTGCCAATTTGTGCTGATAAGAGGTTCTGCAAGTTATTGTTATTGGTGAAAGTGTGGGCTTGGATAGTGGCCAGTGGCTGCTTGTTCTCCACCAGTCCTGCAGGGTCATACATCAAGGTTTTGAATGGAGGCTTCATACATGAAGTCAATCTGTACCTGAGATACATTTTAATGGAAGTTGACTTTTTACAAGACAGCTTTATTGATTAATTATGAGCATGATATTTATTAATCATTACAGGATTTCATTATTAATGCATCAAACCCAAGACTTGAATTGCTGCACTGCAGAAAGTATGGTCTCTCTGTTGAGCTGGCAAGCATGGTCGTTATAATTTGGCTTGCTTGGACACCTACGGGACGTATCTGATCATTTTAGGGGCATTTTTGCCAAAACATATCTGTGTGGATTGGATTAACTCTTGATGTCGGCCGATCAAACAGCTAAGACGTTAGCTACATTTGTCAGCAAGGGAGGTTGCCGCTTGGTCTTAAGGAATGGATAATGTAAAAACATGGACGGTTGTGAGTAGTGGACGCAATTCTGTTTTTGATTCATGACATGTCTGCAAGTGTTGGTGACCAATTTTCTCACATTTACCTTATAGCCAGCCCTATTGCACAGTTATTATTATTATTTTTTAAGTAAAGGGATCAGGGTGGTGAGCTTCATTGTATCGCTCTCCTGTTATGTAGTCTCTTTATTTTTTTATCCTCACATGTTGCAGGTAGTTGAATTCCATTTCTCCATTTGTCTTTTGAGGCTTCCACCTTTAGATTCTCTCAGAAGTCACTTTTCCTTCTCTAATCGCCGACCCCTCACAGCCAGTGTGGGGTGGTCCCTCCACCGCCCCCCCCCCCCCCCCCCACCCCACTGGGCAGGGGCTAATGTTCACGAGGCCCCCATCCAGAAAGGGGGACCCTTCTAGCCTCTGACCCCAGCCTCCCCCTTCCTCACCTGGGTCAGCCCGCAGAGGACAGGGCCTGGGAGAAGATTAATGGAACTCACTGCTGGAGCAGGTGTGTCCGTGCATGTGTGGTTGTGTAAGTGTGTTTGAGGGAGCAAGAGAGAACAAATGCACACAGGCCTGTGTGTGTGTGTGTGTGTGTGTGTGTGTGTGTGTGTGTGTGTGTGTGTGTGTGTGTGTGTGTGTGTGTGTGTGTGTGTGTGTGTGTGTGTGTGTGTGCGCGCGCGCATGTGGGGGTGTGTGTGTCAGAAAGTGAGAATGTGGACTGGAAATGTGAAAATAGCTTATTTACAAACCTGAATGCAAACAATGGTTTGAATTCTTATAATTCTTGAAAATCTCATGTGTTTCAAGTATTTTTTTTCTACAAATTTGATTTAAAAGCAAGTTCATTGATGCTATTTCTGTCTTCTTCAGGTAACAAGTATAACCCTTGTTTGGCAGGTGATTATGCAGCTCCACATTGCACAATCTCTCTCTCTCTCTCTCTCTCTCTCTCTCTCTCTCTCTCTCTCTCTCTCTCTCTCTCTCTCTCTCTCTCTCTCTCTCTTCCTCTGTGTGAAGAGTGCTGTTTCAGCAAGGTCTTCTGTTCATTCTCAAGGTGTCCTCCGTGCCGGCTCCTTTCTGAAGGCCCTTTTAATGGATTGGCCTGATATACCTTCCAAATGGAGCACTTTGAGCGTTAATTCGCTTTCTGATAAAGATCCCCCCCTTTTTACCTTCCCTTTCTATAAGTCTTCTCCCCGATATGAAGTACACAAGGAAGGGCAGATGAGCACAAAATCCTCTCTCTGTGTCAGGCCGGGTGGGAAAATGGACTGGGGTGAAAAAGAATCAATTGGACCCCATTCATGTGTTAGTGGGGTGGAATGAGGAGAGTGTATTGTGGAGAATGGCTGGAGGTTGTCTCTCTACCCCTCCACCCACCCGCCCACCCCCCATTCTGCCTTCACAGACTGGCCTAGTGTCTGGGGGAGAAATTGGAGCCTCTCTGTCGGCTTTGTGGCGACAGCAGGGGTTATCGCCGGGATCTGGCCATTGGCAGGTATAGCTGTCAAAGCTGTCACTACCTCTGAACTCAGGAGCATGCCTGCACACACAGACAGGAGCGCTCACACACACACACACACACACACACACACACACACACACACACACACACACACACACATAGACACACGCACGCACGCACACACACACACACACACACACACACACACACACACACACACACACACACACACACACACACACACACACACTAGGCAGTACCACTCCTAGCTCCCACCAATACACATGCAGTACACATACACAAACAAATGAAAACATGTACACACAGACATGCAAACAGCATCTAAATTGTAGAAGTATGCCATATAAGATAAGCAGTACATTTTTGGACAACCTATTACCGCTCCAAAGCTCATTCAATCTGTTAACCCTCAGCGTGCCGCAGTCCCATGCTGCATTTTGGCTGCTCCCGAAGGAGCACAATGGAGGTGATTTGACCTGTTTGCCCACTCAAGTGTGACATTATTGTGCTGTATTTGCAGCCGGACTTGAAAACTTCTTTTGCTCAAACTACAAATTAAACATCATGTCTCTACACAAGTGCTTACATGGTAAGATTTGTATGAATAACTTCCCACCCGCCTTCATTACCCATCTCTGCAGGAAAGTACTCTATTCTGGCCCTCTGATGCAATGTGGTGAGCTAGAAGCTTCTGACTTTTCAAACAGTTTCTCTTGCGTGCAATTATTTATTAATTTTTTTCTGTCATTGACTGAGCAGGAGCAGCGCTCTGAGCAGTTTGTGTTTCTTTGTTCGTCACTGGAAATACAGAGTCGGGGTAAAGCCCCTTTTCTCGTCGTCTTGGTTGGTAGTTTATTTGTTTGATCAGTAGGCCATATTGTGTTTAGAGAGAGAGAGACGGAGGGAGGGAGGGAGGGAGAGCGAGAGAGAGAAAGAGAAAGAGAAAGAGAGAGAGAGAGAGAGAGAGAGAGAGAGAGAGAGAGAGAGAGAGAGAGAGAGAGAGAGAGAGAGAGAGAGTAAACTCATGTTTACAGTGTTGTCCCAGTGGATGAGGGCCCCCTGCAGGTCAGCCCAATTATGAGCGGAGAAAATCAAGCGGCCCAAAAAATATGCACATCTTAGCTCTGAAGAGAAAGAGGAGGGATAGGGCAAAAAAGTGCAGAGCACAGGACCCAGTGGGCTCTCACTTGGTCCATTTGGCAAACACACTAATTAATACACACACACACACACACACACACACACACACAGTGTCACATTTGTCAGTGGGTCGACTTAATTCAAATAATTCCTTTTCCATTCGTTTCATTATTAAGTGTGCTGTGACTTATTATCATATTTGCTCTCTGTCATACGCACCAGCATTAGTCTCATTTGTGAGAGGAGTGGATTCTGTCTTCACGTCTCTCCTCCCCCTCCGCATGGCCCCGTCCTCTCCTCCCTCCCCTCACCAAGACGGAGAAAGACAGAGACAGAGAGCTAATCCAACAGCATGTTTGATGCATTTTTAAACAGCTCTGGACTTTTTCAAGTTTCCAGCCAACAGAAGATTTCATCTGCTATAATTTAATCAGCGGGTGGAATCACACTGCATATTTAAGCACCATTAAATATCTCCAGTTCTCCCTCTCCGGCCACTTAACGGAGAACAGAAAAAAATATATATTTTATTTTATTTCCTGCGCATTTTCCCCCATTTACACTCTTTCATCTGGTACTTAAAAGAAGCAGTGATTTGTCAAGTAATTACCATCTCTTTTTGTAAAGAGAGAATGTTCAAGTGCTGTTAGGAGAGTTGTGGTTGCTCTGGCTCACAGGGAGGCTGCGGAGCTGGAGAAGGGCTTTAAAAGCAGCATGTGCCCAGAGGTCAGAAAGCTGCTCACACACTATAGCCAATCTGTTTAATGTACGACACACTAAAACCATAATGTAAAGCTAGTGTTATTTGTTCTCCTCATTGCAGTAGTTATCTGATTATTTCTAAACAGCAAGTCAATCTTTAAGTGTTCTCATGCTTGTGTGTTCATGCGTGCATGTTTGCAGAAGGCTTTTGTTGGGGAGGCTTTCCTATTTTGCCCATCACAGCTTTTTTTCTGTAACATAAATATAAAAAAATGAATATTTATCAGCGGTCCAGGGCTGTGTGCTGTGGGATAGGGAGAGTGAAGAGTGGGCTGTCTGTGTGGATGAGGGGAGAACCAGGGGAATTGATTTTTGACCAAATGTGTTTTGGATTTAATTCAGCTGCTGCATTTTTCTCCGCGGCTTTATTTGCATAGAAATCATTTGAGGTGAGTGAATTTTAGAGGACAGCCAAGTTGTGAGAAGCTACAGCCCTTCTTTGTGCGCCCACGATTGAGTGTGTAAGTTGTTGTTGTGTGTCTACAATACAGGTATGTGTCTTGAGCACTGTGCACGCTTTTTTGTGGACTTTAACCTGTGCTGTTACATGTGCTGCCCATGGGAAGGCAGCACTCTACAGAGACTACACACACACACGCACGCACACACACACACACACACACACACACACACACACACACACACACACACACACACACTCACACACATAAGATCTTCATGGTTCCCTTTTACACTCGGCTCTGAAGCGGAGCATTCTGATGACAGTCAATAACCCAGACAACAGAGCTCTGTCAATATTTAGACAGCACTATGGTGTTGTAAAGTGAACCAATACACAACGGATGAGGCTCCTCACTGGATTAATGATGCCTGACTGACTGCTGCTGCAGACCCGAGTGGAGATGAAGATGTTATTTAACCCTTACTCACTACCTCGCTCTTTCTTTTCCTCTCTCCCTCTCTCTCTCTCTCTCTCTCTCTCTCTCTCTGTCTCTCTCTCTCTCTCTCTCTCTCTCTCTCTCTCTCTCTCTCTCTCTCTCTCTCTCTCTCTCTCTCTCTCTCTCTCTCTCTCTCTCACACCCTTCCTTCATTTGGAAGCGGCTCTTGTGTAGTTTCATGGTGATCGATAAGTCTATGTTCAGTTAAAGAGGAATCTGATTCCAATAGAATAATGCTGGGCTTTGTCCACTTCACATTTGTGCCTCTCTCGACACTGTCTCAGCTTCACCAGAGTGCAGTGTGTGTCGTGATACACTGAAGGTTTATTACTGAAGGTTTTAGTTGTGCTGGCTTCGATCGAGGGGCGATCAGGTGGGAGGAAAATGTCTTCAACCCAAATCATGAGGAATATAGTTAAAGGCTCAATCACTCAAATGATAATAATGGTAAATACATAATTGTGCTTGCCGATTCTCTGTCACCTCAAAGTCACTCTTCGGTTTGGGTCCCCCTTTTGTTCTGGTGACGCAACATCGGCCCTTGTATGACTTCTTCCAAATGGACATTAGAATCACCAGGCTGCCATCAACTGTAATGGAATGTGACGATTAGCGCTCCAGTCGCTAGGCTAATGGGCTTGACTCTTCTGTTGGGGCCCGTGTGAGGTGCATTGTGGGATAGCCTAAATGACGGCGAACGCAGAGCGGATGGGTGTGAAGAGGGGGCTAAGCGACTCTCTTCTCCTTTTAGCTTCTCCTGTCTTTTTCCTCATTTCTCATGGAGGAGCACAGACTGTTAGAGAACAAAGAAAAAAATCCTGTGTTTCTAAATGTCAACTCCTTCTGGTGGCCAGTGGGATTGTACTCTAACTAGTGTCGTAGCGAGGCAGAGAGGAGCAAAATATAGCCCCGGGGGGGACTCGTAAGCACAGCTCTGCACAGACTAAAACATGCCCAGGACTGATAGGAACAGTGTCGTCTCCATCTGTACACACAGATACATCAAAAGGGGGAAAAGGTTAAAGAGAACAGAACTGAGATTGTGTCAAATAGCATGTTTTGGAAAACGCCTTATAACTGCACTTTGAATGCTGTTGTGACTGGAAGCTCTTTCATTCTTCCTCCTGTCTTTTATTTCTAGCCTGACAATTTCCCACCTGTCTACTTCAAATACAAGTCAACTTTGAACGACGTAGCGGGTTTGTGTGCGTCTCCCCAAAGTCATGCAGTTCTTTGATTGCCACTTTGGTTTGGCTTCAGCAGCTCTTGCCAGTGTTGGCTGGGCCCCTGCCCCACCACTATCACCCAGCTCCATACACCAGCTCCACTGGAACAGATTAAATGAACACAATGATTCTTTAATCAGATAACCCACACTCGGAATAGATTAACCTTCCTAACGCAGGTCCTCTTCCTTCTCTGTTCGTCTCTTCTCCTGCGTTCTCCTCAACCAGAGAGAGAATGGAGGTCCACAAACTTTAATCTTCATTACCTGCTTTGATTTCTCTGCTAAAGGAAGAAATGCATAATTTACATCCTTTGAAGTAGCTCCACTATTACTGACAACATGTTACCTTTAATCTTAAGAGCCCCGGAACATTAAATATTTAGTCATTTACCGAACAAAGGAGGACCGAGGCGATGCCTTCCTGCCTCTTTGACTTTCACTGTCATGTGCACTCAATGTCCCCAGTAAGAAGCAATTAATTTTAGGGGAAGAAACAGCTTTTACTGAAGTGCAGGTAACTTTAAGTTGTTTTCACACTTTTACCTTGTTATTTTATCCTGCTGAAAAAAAGAGTGCTTTAAAGTAAAGTGCTACCGTTAGCAGAACTGTGTATGGGTGACCGGAAGGCTAACACGTTAGTGTCAGTGTGTCTGTCTGTCTGTCCTCATGGCTGTCTGATTTGTCATTTTTAGGCCCATCCTGTTCCGCCTTCTCTATCCTTCAGTGATGGCGGATTTAGTAGTAATTCCTCTGAGATGTGATGACAATTTGACTTCTTGTCCCAATAAGCTACACAAAATCCACAATGCTGCGACTGTACCTTTTGTGCAAAAGCACATTTGCATTATTGTTGTATGACAGCTGGTCTGTGCATGCACACACAGCTGCATGTCTATGCAAAAATGTACCCTGGTGTAAACATGCACACACGGACACACACGCGCGCAGGTGTGCATCAGGAAATGCAATCTCTGTTTTTTTTCTTCTTTCTTTTGTCACTCCACTGCATTTTGATAGTAACCACCCTTTTGGGTGAATTTATTTTAATTTTGTATTATTAGCGACCAAATGGGAAAACTTTTTAACAAATGTCTTTCCTGGTTTTTGTTATTTTTTTGTTATACGTAGTGAATTGTTGAGGCTTTGATAGCTTTCCTCATCCTTCAACGATTGAACGAAGCGACTGCTCGAGCAGTTTGTTTTCTAATTCCTTGTTGGGCTCTCTGAAGGAAAATTAGACAATTACCCAGACTCATAATGTTGCCCCCCGCCCACACCACCCCTTCCTCATCTCCTCCCTCTCTCCGCCTTTTATGATTAATTACTCTGTGAACATCATATGCCGGTTGAACAGAAACATAAGTGTGGGGCTACGTAATTGTGTGTCTCTGTTAATGAGTGTGGCTCCACGCTAACAGTAGTTGCTCAATCCCTCTCTGTTGTCTTTCTTCGTCCTCTTGCACACGTATACACAAAACCTGTGTACTCTCAAGCACACATGCACATGCAGGCCTGGGGTATGGATTACCATAGTAATAGCCGCTGAGTAGCTCAGGGCTGGTGACTGATGGTCTTATGGAGCACCCCTGTCTGCCACTTGGTCAGTGAAATTAATATCCACTCGAGTCTAAGCCCGGCTCCGGGTCCTGAAGTTGCCGGTAGGAATCAGGAGCTGTAGCCCAGGGCTAAGATCTACCTAACTTCCCCTCTGAGCTCTGAGCTCCAGTAGGCACTGGAGACACTGCCGCGACTAAAGTCGTTAAGATATGGGCCCACCTCTTCCTCTCACTGTCTCTCTGTCTTTGCTGCTTCAAACATCTCCATGAGGGCCTGCAGGAATAGAAATGCTCTATTGATCAGAATAAACAGAAGAATAATCTTTAGTAATCAGCCGAGGCCCCGGCTTTATTAAGAATTGATGTGGTCGGAGTGGAGATCAAGCGAAGCACGGCTAAGATGGACTGCTGTGTATGTTTATGTGCGTATGTAAGTGAGGGAAAGATGGAGTATAGTTTGTGTGTGTGTTTTCTTTTGTGTGTTTGCAGATCTGTGTGTGTCTTGACAATTCAGTCCCCCAGTCCATCTCCATCTATAGGGCCCTGTGTCTGGGCCCCATACATTATTAAACACTTGCTCTCCTGGAGCCGGCCCTGCACTCTGAGACGTTTGATATACAGAATGCACACAAATTCTTACACGGGAACCTATAGTCTGAAGTACATGTACACACTCACTAAGGCATCAACATTCAGATGCATCTTACCACTGACAAAAGTATCTGAAAGCCTGTTTTGGCCTTTCTGTCTCCTTAGCATTGTACTTGAATTTGACATATCACCAACTCATTTTTCAGTATCAAGCCTTTTGTCTTTTTTGCTCATAGCACATCACACTTTGACTCATTGTTAAGTGTGTCTGTGTGTTTGTGTGCGGGCCTGTGTGCAACCACCCCTGGGCAGGGCATTTTTCTCCTTTCAATACCACATTGATTTCCTGTATGACTTCATCAGACTAATACCCGCTTTACCTCCTTCTACACTCGGGCGCTCTCTTTCTCTCTCAACGTTTCTCTCTCTGTGTCCCTCTCTCTCTCTCTCTCTCTCTCTCTCTCACACACACACACACACACACGCACACACACACACACACACACACACACACACACACACACACACACACACACACACACACACACACACACCTCTCTTTCTCGCTCTTTCTCTCTCTCTGTCTCTCTTTCTGTTTGTGTCTCTCTCTCTCTCGCTCACACACACACACACACACACACACACACACACACACACACACACGCACACACACACACACACGCACACACACACACACACACACACACACACCTCTCTTTCTCGCTCTTTCTCTCTCTCTGTCTCTCTTTCTGTTTGTGTCTCTCTCTCTCTCGCACACACACACACACACACACACACACACACACACACACACACACGCACACACACACACACACACGCCCATAATGCCAGCGTTTCCTCCCAACAATCAAAGGCAGCTGGTCTCTGGATCAATGGCCTCTATGAGCAGATTTCAACACTGGAAATGGAAACTGGACCATTCAAAAAAGCAGAAACATAAAATATAATGATCAGTTAGGCTGTCACTCCAGAGAGAGGACTTGACACATCTGGATTTGCATCATACGTGTTCTCTTGAGACATTATTTGTGTTGCCCTGTCATGTTTGTAATCTCTCTGAATGGTATTAAAAAAGCCGACATGATCTCAGCACATATTTCACTGGAAAGACCTTTAACAAGACAGATTCCCCCCAAAATAACATATGACTATGCAGACCTATAAAGCATTGAGGGGGGAAGGAAATGGAAAAAAAGAAGTCACCATAAGTCACCGTTCTGCATAGCCTATATCAAAGGGAGCCGATGATCAGGGCCTTTAAGGCAAGACCTAGATGTGTGTTTATTAACCCCACAAACACACACCCATATGTCATGTGCTCATACTTGCACAGACAGCTAGTAATACTGCCACTTTGATAGCACAGCCCATACTCTCTGTCATAATACACTTTGTGATCCCTATCAGCACTACATGAAGTGTCAGACCGAAAAGAAAAGGGGGGAGATTGGACAGAGAGAGAAAGCTAGTTATCCTTCTGCTAACATGCAGATTAGAGCCCTGCCGGGTTGTAGTTGTAATGTAATTGAAGTAAGGCGCTTATCTATGGAGTCAGTGGAGAATGTAGCTTCCCATAACATTGCGAGATGTTATGAATGGAACGAAAATCGCACAATGTGGTTGAAATGCTCAGTGTGGCTGCAGGTACGTGCTGAAATATGTGTGTGGAGAACATTTTAGGGCATATAAACTACATGGGGTGTCTACTGTCTACTATGTAGTGTATATGTAGTGTGTCGATGTGTTATCTGACAGTGATGTAAGGATGAATGTAAGCTGAGAGAACTCAGGAGGAGAACAGGCAGTGTCAGGAGTTATGAAAGAGAAGGATATTTGGTATTTTGGCTCCCCGAGGCTCAGAGTGACAGGATACAGTGTCATGGTGTTATCGCAATGTTTGTTTCAGGCCTTTACATTATTATAGTGGGCATGGAGGGAACACTAGTAGGATTAGATGCAAAAGCCCCCTTAGGAATAACCCTCATTTCTCTGCCTCTCTGATACTTGTTTGTACACAGTTCTTAGATACATTTTCTCCCACAGTCACTGCGCCTCTTCCTTTTCTGACACTTTTTCCTCCCTCTTCATGTCTGCCTTTCTTTTTTCACTCAGACTGCCTCACTGTCAGCAGTCCTCTCTGTCAGTCTCCTACATGGCTCTCCACAGGCCGGGCCATATTGTTTGGTGTCTCCTTTTTTAAGTTTCCACTAATCTCCTGACGCATCACCTGCCTGACTAAAAGCCAATGGGCAATGAAAGAGATTATAGGATAAGAAAAACACCTTTCACCTCATGAATGAAGCTCGGTTTCATCAAAATGAGACCAGTGAGTTAAAGGGAATATTGTCAACCTGTTTTTTTTCTTCACATTTCTTTCCATCACATCATATCTGTTTTTCAGCAGGAATATGTGTAGTTCACATAGCTGCTTGTGCATGTTCACGTGTCCTGTGACTGTGATACATACAACACGCGTAAAACATTGCTCCTTAGCATTACTTGCAACCAAAAACTGCTCAACTTACCTTTTTAACTTTTTATTTTAGCTCACATTGGAGAAGGAAATTAAATCCAATTGAAACTGTGTTGGTGCCGCCACATTGAGAGTTTCATTCCTTCTGATGAAGCAGGCCCATTTCCTCCACAGATGCTCCAGAGTTACTGTACATGTAGACTTTTTGACCTGGCTTGCAGTGTGTGCAGAATGTACATCGGCCCTTTATGACGCTGCCTGTGTTTCTGGCTATAAGTTCAGGTTGTAAAAGTTTATCCCCTTTATGTACTTTAACAGCCTTTAATATCAGCTCATAAACTAGCACCAAACAAGCCATGGAGGCCCTCTCTCCCTCAGATAACGCTCCTGATGAATGCTCTGCCAATTAAGGGTTCCCCTTCTCCAACCCCCGACTGCTTCAACCGGGAGGAGCGGGGGAGTGCGGGTTTGTGAACATGTGAACGCTTGAGTGTGAGCATTGGCAACAAATACAGAGAATCGCAGAGGGACTTTTCCTCTGAGGTAAAATAACTGTGTGTGTGTGTGTGTGTGTGTGTGTGTGTGTGTGTGTGTGTGTGTGTGTGTGTGTGTGAAAATGAGTGTGCAAGACGAGACAGTGTGTATATGTGTGTGTCCCGGCGGAGTGTGTAATCTCTGCTGTCTCTGTCTCCTGCCTGGCTGTAACGCAGAGGGAGGATGTGATGGAAATCTCCCTCTATTTAAATCCACCGCTGGCACATCAAAGCCTGCTGCCGCTGGAATAACAGAAATAATTAGACACAAACGCCTCATTTACATAAAAATGTTAATTAATCTTTCCTCTCTTAGCCCAGTCAGGCTGCGATGGCCTTACGTACAGTTTATCAGTGTGTGTGCAGACTGAAGTGCATTTCGTTTGGTCAGTTATGAGTGAGGAGTCCAAGGCTTCTCTCCATCTTCTTTATCTCTTTCTCTCTGTCAGTCTCAGCCAGCCGTCACAACAGCTGTTGCATTCAGGGCCATGTGTGTGAACACTGTTGGACTGTCTCAATGTTTGATCTGACTGCTCTACATATCTCTATTTTTCGCAGTCCAAAATGTTTGATCGGAACAATTATACACTGACATTATTTATTTATTTATAGCTAACAATGTAAATTAACATATATTTAGGTTTTAACATTCATCTGTCAAGATTTAAATTTGAGATAAGGCATCACATTACATGAGTTTGCATTTGTCTTATTGTGTCGTCCTTTTCAATTAATTTTTTTTGGTCTCTATTTAACAATTACCTTGATATAATGCCAACTGTTCATGTCTTTTTTGTTGTCTTTAATTGTGAGGCGCTTTTTCTGACATTTCTAATCTGGAAAGGTGCTATATTTTTAGAATGAACATGTACGAATAGAAATATAACACAATATATACATTCATCTAAATTAGTTATGAAGTTCTTGTTTTTACTACAACAAGCAAAAAAGGGATCAATTATCAGACTTTTAATTTTTAGTTTCACCGTTAGAGTTTGAAAAGTCAAGTTTGTGTGTGTCTCTTCAATACTCAATAGATTACAGTCTGTCTGTAGAGGTGACCTTTCCCTCCTCCTTTCATCTCTGTCTGCTTAACCTGAGACAACACTCTCTGACTGGAGAGTACAGTTGAGCTTGATTATAACAAGCACTTAGATCTGCTTCTGCACACCCCTGAACACCAGGGTTTTATTAGAACAAGCATTTACATCAGCCTCTACACTGACTTTATTAGATCTAAGACCTCTTACATCATTCAAGATACGTGCTCATGCACAAGTCTTCTCCCGCTCGTCTTTACATACCAGGTCAGGGTTTATCAGCCTGTTGTTTTTTTAGAAGAACCACTTCCAGAGAAGAGATGAGGTAAAAAAAGAAAAGAAATTTTATTTATGAATACTTTGCAAAAAGGAAAATGCATAAAACTGATCATTATATGAGAAATGTTCTTAATATACACACAGACTCTTGTATAAATCCCCTTTCCCAGTGGACAAAACACCCACTAACATCTTGCTCAAATGTTTCAATCGGCATTCAGTCTCAGTAAAATGACTCTGTAGTTGTCACAGGTATTTATTGGCTCCAGTTTCAATTGACAAAGATTTAAACATGACATCCGGATGCACATGCTCATTTTTGACCCTTTTTCCGGGGATGCCATATGCATCTCAGCCACAAATTCTCTCCATCTCCGTCCGAGCAGAGTAATTAGTCGGCACAGAGTTGAGGGAGTGATACAAGACAGTAACGGATCAAAAAAAAAAAAGAGAAAACAAACGTAACATTTCCACTGTTTACTAACCCTGTTTTCCGACGTGGAGATGACACCATACATGACATACAAGAAGAAATAGAAGAGATACACATACTTGTCTGCTGGTAATGGGAGAGAAAGTCTACCGCCTATTTTAGCGGGTTTTGAAATGCCTAAGAAAACCTTCCTGTACAGGCTCATTTTGTTGGAAAAAGGTAAAATGTTTGCCTGTGAAGGCAGAAGTTTCTTTGACTCGCATTTCATTGTCACACCTCTTGCTCTGTTTTCTATCTCATCAACAACTATGTTTTTATTGTAGCCTCAGTCTTTATGTTTTTCAAATAATATTTGCTGAGATAATAAAAATCGGATGTCCCACATTTATATGGTATATTTCTTAAAAAACATGAAGTTTTTCCTTTCTTCTTCCTTTACTTTAAAATTGCTCTATCTGTACCCGTCAGTTTTCAATGTAGACATTTTATTTTGTGAAACAGCCCTCTCCTGTTCCTAAAGCTGTGAGTCTCTTAAGCAGCTCAGTATTACTCTCCAGTAGCTCTATCGACTGGCTCTCTGCTCCTCCGGTCCAGTCTCCGCTGCTCCTTTCATTTACACAGCCAGCGCTCGCCGGCCCTGCTCCAGGGAGAGCCGCTGAAACAAGACTTCATCAATTCCAGATGAAACACCAACATTTCCTCCCATTACACCAAAGCACCGCTCCCGCTCGCTCTCCGCGATCTCTCACTGCTCCGCTCTCGGTGTGTGTAATGAGGAATGGGACTCTGCGTGTGCGAGTGTGTGTAGTACGTTTATGTGTTTGAGTGTGGTTGTGTGTAATGAGGAATGGGAGTGTGTGAGTCTATGGTGGAGGCAGGCAGAGAGTTGGGGCAGCGCTGGGGGGGATTGGTCCGGGGGGCAGGTGTGTGTGTTCGATGTCTTCCTGCAGAGAGAGAGAGAGATTTTCAGCAAAGACTTTATCCTCTCAAACCCCATCCCTCTCTTACCCTTTCCCTCTATGTGTCTCTCAGGGCATTCAAGAATTTAACTGGTACCTAAAGCATCTCAAATTCAAATTAGCATTGTAGCCATCACTATCACCAGGTTAACCATGCACCATGAGGGTTTCCTGCCTTGACATAAAACATTGACCTCATGTTCAAAGAGAGACACAGCTTGTGCTGCATACTAACTGAATTGATTGCAAGATGAGATGTGTCAGAGGTCTGTTAAGCCGCCTTGTTTGATTCTGATATTATTGACTAATTTAATTCATCAGGTTGTTTTTTCATCATTCTACTTAAGTTAGTTAGTAAGTTAGTTAGTTTCATTATTGAGTACAACTTGCTGTGTTTCTGTATTTGCTTTCTGCACGAGTTGTCATATTGGTCCATGTGTTTATTATTTTGAATTTAAGTTGTATTGTCACCATAACAAACACTGTACTACACCATGAAATTTGATTGCAACAGGATGCTACAATAGAGATGCAAGATAAACCATCAGAATATCAAAAAGAGGGAGGCAGACTTTAAAGGAGCAAAGAATACGTTTTATGTGTTTTCCCGATGTGACTATATTGACCTTTTTTAGTCTAAGAGTGATTTAAAATATTGCATCTGAGGCATATTTTGATAAAGAGCTTAGTTATTCTGTCTTCAAAGACTACAGCAGCAAGAAGTGATTTTCTGTCTCTAGCACTTGTTGGCAGAACCGTGTCTTTTTGTGTTGCTCATGTCATCTGGTCTCATTGTCTGCCTTTTATTAATGTCTTTCTGCGTCCCTGGTCAGTCACGGGGCTCTTGGTATTATCTGTACAGTGCAAAATGGAACCAAAGACAGCAGAGCTGCTCTCTCTTTCCCTTCTGAAGGCAGCTCAATCATAGCTGTACTGTAGATAATGCCTTTGACATGTTTTCTTATTCTTCTGATCTGGGCCCAGTCAACCCAACCACCAGATCAGAGCACAGTGGGGAGGGAGCTTCAGTTCAAATCAACACACTCACCTCTCTCACTTACTATCGGACTGACTGCTCAGGACCTGCACCTCTCTGGGGCAAGTACAGTCTTCATCCAGCCTGATAGCGAAAAACTGAAGCAACAAGCTTGTCTCATCCGCGGGAAGGGGAGGATGTGATAGAGAAGGGAAGAAGCTGATACTGGGGGGAGAAACGGGCAGCTGGGGGAAGGGGAGAGCTGGGCTTCTTGTTTGTTTAATATCTTTATCTTAATCTCTGCCCTCGGGACACAAAGGCGAATTCATCCGGAAAACTGGATTATCTCACTTAGATGAGTCAAACACACATAGGGCTGCACTCTGCGTGAGCGTGTGTGTGTGTGTGTGTCACTGTGGGAGAGAGTAAGAGATGTATGAGGGCGAGTGTTTTTTTTATTTTACACGTATCCTATTTTCTTTAAGTCCCCAGCTTTTCACACTTGGGGTTATTAACTGTACCAATAAAGCTTTCCCAGCAGCAGATTTGACCGTGGATTAAAGTTCTTCTTTTTGTCACACAGCAAAGACTACATATTCAATAGTGATAGTTTAAACACTCATCAAGTCACATTAAACTCAAGATGTACAGTGAATCAGTGCAGCAGCTGATCGATCACATCGTGTGCTCCTCTTTGCTATAATGAATCACTGCGGTACGTCAGTATGTCAGGCAAAATAAAACCTTGTGAGTTTTTTCAAGTTCAGAAAGTAAATTCAATGGAACGCTTACTGTCTCCATTTTACCAATTTCCTTGGTGAAACCGCTTGTGGAAAATACTTGACTTTGTGTTTCTACAGACCTGCTTATCTCTCTACCTTTTGTTTTGAATCTAGTGGCCTACGAGCTACACTTTCACACCAGCTTCAATTGGTGATTGGAAATCCACCTTAATGGCCGAAGGAGCCGATATAACTCAAATGATTATCATTTCAAATGGAGCTAATGTCAATACCTCTCTTTTCTCCTCAACTTCTGATTTTGAAATTCTTACTAGAGTCAAACAACAGTGAATGTTTTGCAGGAGGGCCACAGACTTAAAGTGTTCACAGGGGGATGCTGAGAAGTCCTTTCATGTCGGCTACTCACTCATCCTTTAGTTATTAGGCTTCATGTCCAAACTAACAAAACACACAGCACTGCTGCTCCTGTAGGATTACACTGAGCTTGACATTACATTCAATAGATGTGTGCTTTACACAGATATGTGTGTGTCCCCGTGCGTGTTTAAGCACTAAATCATTCATATTTCCCCTTGCTTTCACTTTAATTGGCCCTCTTTCCACATTTGCCAGGATGCCACCCCCTAGCCCTCGTCCTTCCTCTCCGCTTGCTTCTCATTTCCCCTCCATCCCCCCCTCTCACCACCCGGCACTGCTCTCAACTTGACCCTAATTGATTGTAATGAGCACAAGCTCTTATATCCTCCTCCCAGTATCCCATCCTCTCTGTCTTCTTCCTCTTCCGTTTATAGTGTGTTTGTAGCAGTGTGGGAGACGCGAATTCCTTCTGTGTCCACATAAGTATTGGGTAGCTGTGGAAATCTGTAATAGTCTGGACATCCTCACGCGTCTTTGAAAGGCTCAAGTGTTGGATGATTAATTCCATGCCACTTTTGGGAAACCTCTTAAAAGTGAAATACTCGTGTCCAATTCTGCTCTGGGAGGTCATTTGGTCTTCTTTTGACCAGTTCGTGATGTGGTTAAGCCTTTGTTTGTTTACAACAATAGCAGTAGGCCTGCGTGTGCTTTAAAAATAACTTGTCTTATATGGTCACATTCGAAGGGGATTGACAAGCTGATTGCCGTAGAGCGGGGCAAGAGAGGTTAAGCATTTAAATAAGTGTACAATAGGGCACATATTCAAATGATCTCTCCTGTAAAGCAGTCATTGTGTTATTCAGTTGTACATGAAAAGGGACAGAAATATCTTCCCACTGTCCTACACCTTGCAATCGCTGCTCAAAGAGGTCGTCGATATTTAGGTTTTTCTGACACTATTTGAGCATCCTACAGACACTTTTACTGAACTAAGCTTGTATGTGAAGTCGTTTTATTTTGGTCTGTTCTCATGATTGTCTGTGTCAATGAATAAGCAGCTGCATCTAACTTGCACAAACGTGACTTTGGGTGAATCAGACCCATAAGATGTCTGTTCAAACTTCTTCGCCTATGATCTACAGCAATGGTTCTCAACCTGTGAAATATTCTTTCAGCCGAGGACCCCGTGACCTCTACGAAGCATTTTTGGTTTAAAAGAAGATCTAATACACAGCGCTCTGCCATTAATGTCTGATTTAATATAGAATATGTACAATTATGTTCATGAACTTATACTTGTATATTATTGAATATTTATTGAATAGCAATTTCTAGAGGAAGTTTTAATGGTTGCTCATTTTAAATATATTTGAAAAAAAATCTCACGTACCCTCTGGAGTGCCTTCACATAACCCCATTTGAGAACCACTGATCTATACAGTACTTCTACAACCCAGTTGTAGAAACCAGACTCAAAACCATTGAAAACCAAGACCCAAAACCGTTGAGTCTTGAGTTCATCTTTCACGGTTGTAGACTTCACTTCATAAACTTGCTGTCTATCTCACTTTTTTAGACTGTGTTTTAACACACAAGGTCAAACTCACTCATCTGAATATCACCACCAGACCCCTCAAACCCTTCACATTATTCTAAATCCATCTATCCAATTCCTCAGTCTTGTAGCTCTTCTCAGTTTCTGAACCGCTGCTAATGAATGACCCCTACATGATGTCACCATGCTAATTCATTACGACGGCCATTTTTCTTTGCTTTGGAATGCCAATATGATTAAACACCGTGACGAGGCCAACTATCAATCTACACCTTCATAATCAGCACTAAAGGAATTGAGCAATATGTAGTATAAACACACACATGCACGCACAGCACACACATGTACACACACTCACGTACATATTAGTGTGCCGTAGGATTAACGTTGGGCGGTAGAGTGATGGGGCTGTTTTAACGGTGTAACGTATGAGCTTTGACATCCCAGAGATTACAAAGTGCAGGATCGTTTAGAGCAGAAGGCCCTTGCACTCTGTTAATGCAACAACATTTATATGCATGACAATGTACCCACATTTACTCGCTTGCAAGATCAATAGGCTCACAGTATGGCATCCATACAGTTCTGATATAAGGTACATGTCCTTGCACCTTTGAACCCACGACCACCAAAACACAGGTCAAAATAATGATCTTTTAAATTTAATCGAGGATGCTGCTTCATCCGTAGCAGAAAGCCCCTCCACCTTAAAGTATGTGGATGGATACCATATGCGGACATTGTGAGTCCGACTGATGTTAAGGTGGCATTTACATTGAAATCCAGTGATCATCAGGGTTTCAAATGACAGGTCGATATGGCTGAGAGCTTTCAGCCTCATTTGCAGCCAAACATTGATTCATTGACGTATGGATTAATGGTAACACTGATTATAGCCCACAGAGAATGTGGTAATGACAAACAGTACAAACACACATATACATACTCCCACAGTCGCATACACAATCCCAGACAGTCAGGTTTAGGTGACCTCTAAGCTTCTAAGGTGAGCCCATCCGGTCAGAGAGGACATCAGTGGTGAGACGTGGTGGGAGACAGTCTGACATCGACCTGTCTGTCAGATGTCTTACCCCCACCTATTGTGTGACGTGGTGACTAATGTCAAAAGTTGACAGGGAGCTTTGTCTATTAGTTTTCACAATCAAACTGCATTGTTGTGTATCGTAGTCACGGTACTGAACAGAAATCTAAGTTTCCCCTGACACACAGGAGTAAAAATGTTTACTTGCTGTATTAAAACAAATGACAAAATGTGCTGTTGACTTAATGCAGTGTAAAAATCAACACTGTCAGGTTTTATTATTGTCCACACCTATTTAAGTTAATTTATTAGAGGGTTAAAAGTTGGACAAGCATATTTCTTATTATCACCTGTACCTGAAAAATCATCACTTTGTAGCTCAATTTGCTGTACACGCACATCTGAACAAGTGTGTATGCTGTACTATGGTTTAAGATTACAGCTACTTGAAGAGAAAGGTCATCTTATTTATATCATTGCACATATTTAAAAAAATGACACACTGAGCATATACATATATTAAAAAGACATATTGGACTTAAAGGTGGGCAAAGTCATTTTCGCCACCAATGTTTGCCTCAGAAAAGAGCTAGTAATCAATATACAGCTGGAGTTGGGGGTGATGGCAGGTTGATGTCCAAGTCCTGCACTCAACAACCACCTGCACAGCAACACATACACTATACCCCCCCCGCCCCCCCTCCACACACACACACACACACGAATGTTAAAGCATAGTCTTGGTGAAAGGTAGGTAAGATCAATAAATCTGAACAAGATACGTGTATTTGTACTCTCCCTATTACAAACACACACACACACACACACACACACACACACACACACACACACACACACACACACACAGTCAGTCACCCACCCTTCCCCCTGTCTTCACCTGTCTGCAGAGGTAAACACATGCATTTAAATCAGTTGTGGGGTGCCGTGGTAACAAAGACAAATGATGTTGTATGTAATATTTTTCTATTAACATAAAGTAATATAAAGTGAAGGGCAGCGGTGTATGGAGGGAGTTAGGGGCTAATGTCCCGTATCAGATGTGGACAATGTCAGGGCTGCATACTGAGCAGCCCGTGTCCTTCTCTCCTGCTGTGTGTGTGTGTGTGTGTGTGTGTGTGTGTGTCTGTGTGTGTGTGTGTGTCTGTGTGTGTGTCCTGCTCTTTTTCAGGGGGCAGTGTTACACACTGAGCTGCCAACGCTTGTATTATTCCAACTGCCTTATTAACCCCTCTGCCCTCACGAGCTCCTCACTCTCTTTTCTGTGCTCTCAGATGAAATGTATATCTGAACCGAGCTGAGCTCTTCTTCACACACCTCTTGTTTTCCTGTCACACCAAATAATCCACACTTAACGTCTGTCATGTAACAAGACGTCAAAGTTTACCTCTCTCTTACTATTTTACATTCACGCTCTAGCAGTTTTGACTTCACTGTGTGTACTTATTTTCTAGTATATCAAGTGTAAGACATAGCATGAAAATCTATACAGAGGACTTCACTTCTTGAAGACAGCTCTTGTCAGTATTACGGTGCTGACACACACACACACACACACACACACACTCACACACACACATACACACACGGAAGATAAAGACACACAAACAACAGGATACAGAGTTAGTATTAAGTAAAATAAATCAAAACCTCAAATTGGCAACAAATTATTGTTGTAATCATCAATTACAACAATAAGACAGAAGAAAATATCTAAAGACAGAAAAAAAAGACTGAATTATGATCCTTGAACTTCCAATAATTGCAATTGTTTTTGTTAAGTGTGTCTAAATGATTCAAAAGATCATTCTTGGTCCCATGGGTGAACTCCACCTTTTGTTCAGGTTACCCACAAGAAACTGATTGTTATCCTCACACTCTTCAGGAGGACGGGAGGCAACTTTATGTGAGTGATGAAAGATTCCACCCCTCCATCAGTGTGTGAGCCGTGATGAATACAGTACACATTCAGACTGACAGCCACAGTAGCAGTAACTGATATAATATTCATCTCTCTATATGCAGTAACTGGTGTATTACTCCAACTCCAGTTGTTGGTGAGTTCACCTTCTGTTGTCAGCCTTATTTTTGAGGATGTGTCTGCATTCATGCTGTAAATGTGTGTGTGTGTGTGTGTGTTTCCCCCCATTATTATCCTCCTAATGCTGTGGGATAGACAGGAATAGAGAGCTGGTCTGGTTGAGCCTGGTGGGCGTATGGATTGGATCCACTGTAATCTACTGTAAGACACTGCTATCTCTGAGAGGCTCACAAAACGCCAACTCAGCCCTTATTCTCTCATGCACGCACACACGCACGCGCGCACACACACACTCTCACACATGTTCCACTAACATAGGGGGATTTCAGGGGAAGTGAGTGAAT
>NW_027176218.1:12373665-12376165 GCF_023055335.1 Clinocottus analis | reverse complement strand
TTGAATTTGGCGTGCTCATGTCATGTGACATATACTGTTCCGCCCTCCAGCTTCCTGCATTGAGCCCTTCTGTAACAATGAGTGGACCAAAGAAAAGAAAAGTCGACAGTGAGTGCCGAGTGTTTAATGATGAGTGGACTGCTAAATATTTTTTCACAAAAGTACGGTCAAAGGCTGTGTGTCTTATTTGCCAAGAAACCAGTTCAAACAATTCAATATCAGCCGCCACTTTACCACCTAGCATGCTAATCTGCGTTCACGCTAAAAAACGTTGTGAATTTGACAGGCGAGTAGATTACATGCAAAGTCAATGCACAGACGCAAATTGTTGCAAAAAAGAAAATTTTCGTCCAGGCGGCATGAATAGCATGTTTGACGCGCGGTGTAAGCCAATCAGTGTTGAGAAGCTCTGCCGTTATCACCGGCGTCCTGTCGTTGCTGAATCAAACTGCTGCTGGTTCGCCTGAAGTAGCGCTGGTAGCGGCCGTCATTCAGACGCTGTTGTAGAACTAGGGATAATATTATGAACCCAGACATCATGGAGTTTGATGTTCAAATGTAAGTAGAATTTACACAATAATACATAAAGCTGAAATAGTGGTTATTTCCATGCTGTATGGCGGAAACGGTAACTGTTTTTACGGAAATAAGCCACGGTCCTTTAAGGCGGGAGTAACAATCGTGACACGTTGTGGTGTGAACGCGGCTTTACTATGCTAGGCCCGGCCCGTCTGTCAAATTTTAAAACGCATTGTGACCCCTGAGCCAAAAGGTTTGCCCAACCCTGCGTTAGGTCATCAACTGTTAATCACGGTGTAGCGTGAAACTAATTGGCAGCAATGTGAATTGCAGTGCTTGTGTGCTTATGCATGTGCAGTTGCATTTTAGTGTGTGTGATACAAACAACACTTTTCAGTCAAAACTTGACTCCACGCCACTCCGTGCTTTGAACTGACTGTGTGACATATCCTGATGAGTTGACGCGTGACAACACAACGCATAACAGAAGCTACTGGTGTGTGGGCGTACGTAAACCGAAGATGCAGGTGACGAGCCTCAGGTGTTGCTTGTGTGTGTCTCCCTTTATTGTCATTTTAGACTTTCTTGTTTTTCCTATTGTGTTTAGATTGCATTTAACATTTGAAGACTTTATCTTCTACTATAACATCTTGATCAGCTCAAGGAATTGAAAAAATATATAATGCTCTCAAGCACACACTTTCTTCAGCCCCTCCTTACCTTCTCTGACTTACCAAAGTCAAAGAGTAAAATGGGCGAAGGGTTTGGTGATTCAAGGATCCTATGCCCCCCATGTTTCTATATCCTCCCTACACACACTCTTCCTCCATCTGTGTGTGTGTGTGTGTGTGTGTGTGTATGTGTGTGTGTGTGTGTGCGTGTGTGCGTGCGCGCGCGCATGTGCGTGTGTGTGCATGTGTGCGTGTGCGTGTGTGTGTGTCTGTACGTACGTACGTAGATGGAGGAGAAGCCTATCTTGCCTGCTATCATTTCCTGAATGACCTCTGCTTTCAGCATATGATGGATTGTATTGCGCTCATAGACATTAATTTTCCTGAACCAGGCAAAAAAAGCTTTACTCACAGGAAGAGCATGTTGGTACAAGGGTAATTCCATAAAACAACAACTAAGATACAGGGGAGAGCCAGTGGTATCAGCGGCAAGCCTGGGAGACTTTACACACCTCCCTCCTTCATCTCTCTTCCACTCTTTTTGAGTCTCTCTGAGGTATAATCAAGTGTATTTGCTCGTCTCAGTGGTTAGGAGCAGGTATTTACATGCGTTTACCCATGAGTGTGTGTGTGTGTGTGTGTGCAGTGTTCAGGTAAGTTGCAGCTGCTGCCTCTGTGGTGCTGTCTTCTCATTAAAGCAGGTAATGAGCTCAGTCACATCCACCTCTGCAGGTCACCTCACGAGAGAGAGAAAGAGCGAATTACAAACAACAGAGGGAGTGTAACAGGAAAGAGCGAGAGGTACTCTGTGTGTGCTTGAGGGAGAGAGGGGATGTCTTAATCATGTCACCTGCCTGCCGTTCCACTCCACTGCAGCACCTTTGGGTAACTCCCTGTTTACACGAGCGTCCTCTCGGCTCTGTGTGTTGCAGAAGGACTGGGGAGAGGATGATGGGAAAGCAGAAGAGGAGTGGAGATGAATCGGGGATGCAGTAGAAAGAGTTCTGGAAGTGGAGCCGAGACAGAATGAGGTTGTTGAAAGGAAAGGGAGAAAGGGGTTAAAAAAAAAAAAAAAAGAGCAGGAGGCTGGAGGGAGAGGGAAGTGTTAAAGAAGAGGAGTGGAGGAGTGGGGAATAGAGGGAGTGTGTCTTCCCAGGAGTGAGCAGGCTGCCTTGTCGAGTAGTTCATCATTGTGTCCCCGGTGACTGTGTCTGTGGCCTGGCCCCGCTGTAGCTATAATAAGACATAAATAAGGAACAAGACTGCCTTATCTACACTGTGGCCCCATCTCTTTCTTCCCTTTTCTCCTC
>NW_027176218.1:12311165-12371165 GCF_023055335.1 Clinocottus analis | reverse complement strand
GCTCAGGGGGATCTCTGTCTGGGTCAGAGACAGAGGAGTTGGAGAGAGGGGGAGCAAAGGAGAAGAAGAAAGCAGACAGAGAAAAGGGCGACGTGCTGAGAGTTTTTCCTCAGGTGAGTTGTTCTGTAAGTGAGCGCTGATCTGCCCCGATCCTGTCACTGGGATGAACGCCGGGTCGACTGCACTGAGAATATAAACAGCACCTTACTGAATGCACACAAACCCACACTCATGAGTGCACACTTGCAGCATCTTTCAGAAATATTCAGATTCAAAAGTGGAGCCAGTGAACTATTCACCTAGATGGTGAACACATTGAGAGCTTTTTAAGTGTCTTTGCCAACCATAGAAAGGCCAAGGATGTAATTTGCCAGTCACACACTGGTTTCACAGTCCGTCTCTTTAACACATCTTGCACCCATCTAGCATCTTTAAGTCCTTAGAATGAGACAATTAGCGCTCAGAGACAAGGCCAGTGCAGTCAATGGACGAGGAATGGCAATGTAGGGAGGGACAATTTAGCAGAGGAATATACTGTATTGTGACGGAGGAAGAAAGAGGGAGAAGAAATGAAAGAGACACGGACAGATAATTGGGGAATGGTCTTTCTAGATTTGCTAAGCGAGAGGAAATACAAGAAGAGAGACTTTTATGAGTGTGAAAATGTGAAATAAGAGAAGGATGAAGCATGTGTTCAACCGCAGACTAATGAAGCTCTTTCACTGATTGCCTTTGAATGGGTGGCGAGGAGTAAGAGACTTGAATTAAAATAATAACTGAAAAAGGGATTTTAATTAAAATAATTACTTAAAAACAAGAGAAAAGAATATCGATTGCATCATTGGTCAATTTTGTGTCACTTGAAAATATGATTTTACACAGAAATACATGTCAGTACACATTTTTATTTTGTCAGTGTAACTAACTTAGCTGTACTTGTGTGCCTTCACCCAATCCTGTAACTGGTCGAGAGGGCTTTGGCCGGAGGGCGGTAATGTAGCATGCAGCTGAATTAAAAGGGTTGGTATTTAATTGCGGCCCACAGATGGCCTCATGCATCTTTGGATCATTTAAAGGGGTGGTGGGCTGAGTAATGTGTGTGTGACACGGCGCTGTGTTTTATAAGAGAAACGCTATTACGCAGACTGCTCTATAAAGAGACAGTCAGCGGGGGAGAGGTGTGGTTAAAGGCCTATAGTTTGTAATTGTAGTGTGACACCCTCCTTTTAAACTCTATCACAACTGGCTTTGTTTACACAGAGATCTATTTAAGTGATCTAAGTCATTTTGTGGCGTATACTTATTGGGGAAAACCGCATTTTCATAATATCAATGAAGCCAAAATCCATTGCTAAGACTTTTGCACTTCACTGGCTTTGTGTTATTAGTTTGAGACAAAGAAGGAGGAGTTTTTATAAGACATGATAGACATGATGAAAAAACATAAAATGAGTGAAGAACCGTTGAATAGGCCACAAGAAAACCAGAGGAGGAGTTTGAACAAGGCAATGACAATTAAATGAATGGAAAGGGGATGTGGAGGAAAAGATGAGACCAGGGATGGAGGGATATGGAGATGGTTAAAGAGAGATGAAGTGAGGGATATGTAAGGAGTCTGTTTGTGATGGAGACCCAGCTGTTATATCCCTGGGGGTTCAAACAGCTGTCATGCACTGTAATACCACATACACACAATTGCTTTGTTCTATTTCCCCATATCTGTACACCCCTTTATCCCCAGATTCCTTGTTTTTTTGTTTTTTTTAATGTAACCTCATCTTTGGTTTAGCCTGCTGTGAATGTGTTTATTTTTTTCTGTCCACATTCCTCTCCTTCCTTCTTCTACATCCCTCTCTTTCTTAAAGAGATAGGAGGAGAGACTGGGAATGATGGTAAGAAACGGTGAAGGAAAGAGAAAGAAGGCATGGGAAGCAGGAGGACAGGCCTTTCATGTGCTCGTATCCTCCGGTCTGCATAGTCCAGATTACATTCCCTCTCCTTGGCTAGACAGCTTTTCCAATTTCTCCAAACCGAGGGAAGACAGGTTGAGAAGAAGCAGCTGGTTAACTGCATTAACTCATTTTGGCCTCCTCAATATGTCTGGTACCCTAATCCCTCTCTGTTGACATGGCAGTGCGAGGGAGTGTGGTGCTGGTTGATAGGGAGGTTCTCCTGCTGCTCCGACACTTGCCCTCCCATCTTCCTCTCATCATGTACCCTTCTTCTCTTTCTTCGGTATTAAACAGCTACAGCTCGCAAAATTCAAACGGACAAATTGGAAATTTGTCTTTAGCTGCAGCTTTGGCTCTTTAGCTCAAGCACGACGCCGGCAGACAAGGAGGGAAATTGGATTGGAGTTTGCGAAGAGGAGAAGGGAAGGCGGCTCATGGCTAGACACACTCAGGCAGAGAGGAGTGAGTTTAGAGGACAAGGTGGAAGGAGTGGGTGCAGCTTGGATACAGGCAGGTAGAAGTTGGATAGACATGTACATACACCACCATACAGACTTTGGTGTTGGGGGATGCAGAGCATTGTTGTAGGGGTGGATACAGGGGAGATCTAGGGGGATAGAGGGGGATCAGCGGAGAAAAAGGAGGAGGGGTAAGAGAAGAGTGATTATGGTGGGTCTGAGCTGCCAGGCCTGATAAATGACTAATCAGGAGAACAGGGCCTTAGGTCCCTCACAGGACCACTACTACCACAGGCTTATCACATGCACAGACTACACACACACACACACACACACACACACACGCGCGCGCGCCTCTCACAAACACGTTGTGCACATGCAGCCTCATACACTTGGACACAAAAGGAGAGTACTGTAAGAGAAAAGAAAGGGATGGGTTAAATCCATAGCTGCCTCTCCTGGAGCAGCACTCTGCTTGGAGAGCTGTTATAGATCCACCTCTGCCTCCTCCTCACGCCTGTCTCACCTCTCTGACTCCTTGCTCCAGGTCTAATAGTCTGCCAAGGCTGGGACAAAGAGCAGGTCACATAACCAACAAACTGTGGTTCTGTTACACCACGATATAGCCACTGTTTTCAAATGTCGGCCCCCATATTAGTTAACAACCAATTTAAAGAGTTGTCTGTCATGTTTTACTTTTGAGTTCCAGGAAGTTGAAACATGATGAATGTAGTTATACGCTGGACTGACACAGAGGAAAGCACAGGATGCAGTGGGAAAAAAAATACAGTTAGTCTGGCTAATTTAATCCAATCTGGCTGGATTCCAAGCTAATGATCGGGAAGGAATGGGAAAAGGCGGGAGAAAGAATTATTGAGAGGAGGGAGTAGGAGGAAGCAGTAGCGATGGGGGTATATGGACGTCTTTGGGCGCCACGCTCCATTGACTCGGCCTCCATACCTCAGCAGCCATGTGATCCCAGTGTGATGCTGCTAATAGTGACAACGCTCGGGTCGAGTGCAAGTGCGAGGGCGAGACAATCGCAGGCTTGGAGGGGAAGCCGGAGGGGAGCGGAGGGGGGGGGGCAGATGGCAGGAGGTAGAGAGAGAAGACGGGAAGAAGTAGAAGGAGAGGAGGAGGAGAGGGCAGAGTTGAAAGAAAAGAGAAAATAGCTGGAGCAGAAATGGGGAAGGAGAGACGGATGGGACTGTGGTCTCTGTGGGGTTGTGTGCAAGGACGGCCAAGTTGGTTTCTCCGTCCCCTTGTACCTTTATGTCCCCCCCATGTCCCTTTATGTCCGGTCGTGTCCCTGGACACAAAGTCACTCGCATAGTCAGATCACCTCTGTAGCTTATACCTGAATGAGCATACTGTCTTTTTACTCTTGTAGCTGTTGTACTGGTGGTGTGTGTGTGTGTGCGTGTGTGTGTGTGTGTGTGTGTGTGTGTGTGTGTGTGTGTGTGTGTGTGTGTGTGTGTGTGTGTGTGTGTGTGTGTGTGTGAGAGAGAGAGAGTTAGACATTAACCTACACAAGCAAGGTTTGTCTGCCTCCCTTCGGGGCTGAAGGGCATATACATCAGTTTCATACTCATTTGTTTTATACTGTGTCTTCTATATGTGTTTTTTATATGTGGCTTTGTGTTTTTATCTTAACTTTCTCTAATATATTTAGCCTAGCTTCTTTTTTGGTTTGTTTTTATACTGCTGGACCTGTAATGCACGATATGTAAAAAAAAAAGGTATGTCAGGAAAAATGTTTTTAGGGGTATTTACTTTTCCTATAAAATCCTCGTATTTACATACTGTTCATACACCACACAGGTTGCTCACTCTGTGCTCAACAGTAGATAAAGATGAAATCCTACCGGTCTAATTCGTATTTCACACCCAATATGTATCTGTGCCATTCCTGGGGCAGCAGTCATAACATGGGAAGTGTTGGTTAAGCCTTTCCTGCTCTCTGACTGTCACTCCTGGCTAACTCCGAGCCGTGTTGAAGCCTTGTGATGCATACTTCCCTCTGACTCTCTGTCTCCACCAATCACAACCAGCAGCCCCATGATGCCCTGTGATGTGGTTCCCACAGATGCCGGTGTCCGTGGCGATAAGGCCTCACAGATGAGCAATCTGATTGGATTAGCAGATCCTTTGAACAAGACCTGACTGGTTGTTTGCCGGCGGGATGCAAATGAGCTCCTTAAGAGGAAGGCAGGGACTTGACCTTTATTGGGCCTGGCAGTATGGACGGTGGCACGGAAAGAGGAAGGAGGGGTAGAGTGTAGCCTCTGAAAGCTGAATTGTGGGAAGAGAAGAGGTAAAAGTATATCACTGGCAGACAATACTCCTCTCTCTGAATCGCTTTCTCTCTCAGTCTTGCTAAGTGTCTTCATGGTGCCACTGTCCTGCCTTGTGGCCGGCTGGCTTTGCTCATTTGTGTCTGTGTGTCAGAGCCATTAGCTGCTGTGTTTCACCCTTTCTGGCAGCCACTTAACCTCTAGGCCTGGCAGTTTCCACAGCCTTGATTCTTGACCTAAAAGACTGGAGCTCAGCATACTTACCACCAGTGTCGTAGCCACGACATGATCCAATGGGACCCAGACCCAAAACCACCAAGACAAGACTGCTTCGGACTGAGGCCAGCTCTATTGCTTTTACAGCAGACACTGTTGTTGTTTTGAAGCAACAGTTGCCTCTCCGTGTCACATCTCACACACCACACCTATGCCATGGCCATAGCTACTTCTCGCACAACGGTGATTGGTTTGAACCACAGTGAATGGGATGCAAACACAATACTTGATGCCTGACGAGATGGATCATTGTCTGGTCTCGATCCCATGGTCCAGTGATTGTTTGGTGTTTTTACTTTGTGGAGGGACAAACAGGTTTTATAGTAATTTTGGGAAAATCAATCGTACCTCGCAATTTGAGGTCAACATTGAGAAGAAAAAAAGACAAAATAGAAACATGACCAAGAGAAAGCCAATGATAGGGCCGACAGGTCTGGTGACTAGTCTTGTTGTGTGCAACATGTTAACTGTGCTCCAATGTCCCCGGGGTAAGTGCTGTGTGTATTAAATGTTTGAGAGTTACTGTACAGTTGAGGCTTGGAGGAATCTTTTACTCTTTTATGTGAACACACACACTTACTCGTGCACTCACACATACTATATGACCTCATACTGCCAACAGAGGAAGAAAGTCAGGTTGGGGCTGTAAGTCATGCTAGATAAATCCTGCTTTTGTTCCAGAGGGACAAGGTTGTTTTGGGTGTGGAGGGACAGAGGACTGAATGGATGGAGTGGTGCCTATACAGTTTTAAGAGCAGGTCCTACTGTTAAAGGCTTTGTAGGCAGCGTGGCCCTTCTCTCACCCCCCTCCTCTCCCCTGGGGGGTTTTATCTGCCCATTTCCTCCTCTCGTGCTGGGCCCTCGGGACGCCTTAATGGCGCCATGTTCCCTGTCAGTCAGATATTTAAATGGAAACCGACCATGAAAGTATGGCTGCTCAGGGCTGGCTTGCTGTGCCATGTCCTTGCACTCAACAGCCAGAGTCAAATGCAGAGGCCTAAACGCCAGCCCAGCGCTCCAGACAAGCCTGGGGAGGGGGGAGTTGGGCTCAATCTGCAAGTTTAATATCCCCCATCAGGTTTTAAACCTGTTTACCTTGCAGATTTGATCAAGGATACTGATGCAAATGGAGGCAAAGGCTCCTTGCACTGGAAGCCTTCTGTCCAGAGGTTCATTGATTCATGCTAAATGGGTTCAAGCATCATTCTTAATCACTCACTTGACTCAATTGATATTGTCCTAAACACAAGAGAATATTGGTTTCTCTTCATGAGCCTGCATCTGTAACAATGCACTTTTGCATTTGTTGTTAGCGTTGCGTCACTGTTGTCTTTCTCTGCAGTTATAATTATCACTGTGACAATTGACAGCTGCAGGTGGCCTTACCAACCCTCACCAGACAACCTAATTTAACCCAGCAATAAATCTCTGTGCCCAGTTGGCCATTTTAGCTGTTTGGCACAGGGCACTGTAAATTCACCCTAATTAGATCCTCCCTCTACTCCTCCCACTCTCTTCCCCCGTCTTCCCTTTCTCCTCTGATTCCCTCCCTCTCCCCCGTTTCCTCCCCTGCTCATTGGTACATATGCTCATACACCTGGCCTGCATCGTTACCTGTTTACAAATGACCAGGCTAGTTCTGCTGGCTTCAGCATCCACTCCAACACACAGTACTGAATCTCTCTCTCTCTCTCTCTCTTTCTCTCTCTCTCTCTCTCTCTCTCTCTCTCTCTCTCTCGCTCTCGCTCTCTCTCGCACTCTCTACCCTCCCCTGTGTCATAATTAGACCTCGGAGCTCATGTTTGCTTAATATTATAATCCAGTACACCTGCATTTCTCTCTCTATAGTGCTAAGGTGTACCAGCTGCCCCACCTACACCCGCACTCCCCCACCCTTGACCTCATGCAGATAGAGTTTTGGAATTGATGTTGCCTGAAACTGTTAGCGTGTGAATGTATTTAGTTTTCACATTCTATCCCCTCCGACGCAGCAGCACTAAAAGGCCGGCAGCACAACCCTTCTTATTTGCGTTTCCTCTTTAAAGGTATGAGTATTAAACATGTGTGTGCGTATAGGTGGTTGTGTGTGTGTGTGTGTGTGTGTGTGTGTGTGTGTGTGTGTGTGTGTGTGTGTGTGTCAGGGATGTCAGTGTCAGGGCTAATGGTCTCTAGCAGGGGCGCCAGCCTGAAGATTTATGCCACAAATTAGTCAAATGTGATCAAACAGCAACCCAGTTAATCATGCAGGACCCACGTTTGTCCCTGCTTTATCTACAGGCATAATTATAGACACCCATTCCTGTGACAGCCCAACGGCAGGCCCCTGCGGAGTGATACTGGGGGCCGCTACGCAGCGTTGTCACAGTGATGAATGTCTTAGGGGTGCGGGGAGTGTTTTAAACACGTATATACTTAACACCCCCTTGTGAATGCTGTGAGTGAAGGCATGGCCCCTGCAGAACTGGTCTAACAGCTAGATGAGGACCGGCTTCCTAAATGAATATTAGTGTGAATGAGTCAGGTCCCCCTTCCCACCACAGCCTCCCAATTTGAAGCACTTCAGCCATTAAGGACAAGCGTTGCCATAAATCCAATTCATCAAATGACTCCCAATTCATTATGTGCTAAGTGTTGACTGGTTAAAGTGAGCTCTATCACTCATTCCCTTCCATCTCAACGGCCTCCTCTGCAGCCTCACAAGCACAACTTGGAATGTGGGAATGGGAATCATCCTGCAGTATTCTGTTATTCCAGGCCATTACCATGTGCCAAGCCGGGAAAGAGATCCAGTGATGTGTGCTGCAGTTTGTGATTGGAGTGGATCCTCTCTCTCTCCCCCTCTGACAGCCATTTTAAACACTCGTTTATGCAGCGCTTTTAATATCAATAAGAGAAGCAGGCAGGCAGGCGGACAGGCAGCAGTTTCTTATACCCACACACACATTTACACACACAAAGTGACACACACGGCCTGGCTGGAAATCAGCAGCCTCCATCTCCCTGGTATGACAGGGTGTGGTAATTATGTCTCTGTGAGAGTATGTGCTGTTTGCTGGGTGAAAAATGATAATGGGGTGATTTTTAAGTGCCATATCTCCCGCACGGGTAATGAAAAGTACTTTTAATCCAGTTCGGAGGAACGAAGGGGTGGAGGAGAGGAGTGGCTGGGGGGAGAGGAAGCAGAAGGGTCTGTTGTGATGGGAGGAGCGGAGGAGGAGTGGAGGAATAAGAGGGTGCTCTGAGGGTGGAAGGATGCTGATAGAGGGAGCTGAGGAAAAGAGGGAGATGGGGGAGTTCTGTATGGAGATGAGGGGAGAGGACTAAACGAGGAGCAAGGAGAGGTTTCAAGGCAATGCAGTGGCTGCCTTCAACTGACTGTGTGTGTGTGTGTGTGTGTGTGTGTGTGTGTGTGTGTGTGTGTGTGTGTGTGTGTGTGATGGGGGGCTTGTGTTGTTGTGCCAGGGGAATGCCTAAGCCTTGGCATAAAGCTTTAGCCCGGCAATTAGAATAATTAAGAGGGACTGACAAGCTTTTAGAGTCTCCCTTCCCGTGTCTTTCTCTTCCCATCTCTCTCTCGCTCTCTCTCTCTCTCGCTCTCTCTCTCTCGCTCTCTTTCACCCTCTCTCATTCCTATGCCAGCTGTAAATGTGGAGTATGTCAGACAACATTATGTCAGCTATGTCAGGTTAACACACAGGCACATTTGTTTGAGTGGCAGGTGCCTGAGCACCAATAAAGAGGGGAAACCCTGCAACTATGTCAATTCTCAATTCCCACATATCACATGATAGAGTTTGCATTAACGCAACTCTTTTTTTTTTTGATACATTCACACTGTGGAAATCTATTTTTGAGAGGCTATTCTGTAAAACATAACTCACTGATATTGCCCTGGAGTCAGGATTGCCTAAAGGGCTTTTCACAACCATACCTTCCAAGTAAAGACTGGAAGAATAGGGTTGTTGTCATGCGCACACAAGGTTGCTTATGTGTGTGTGAGGGAAAGAGTTCACTAATGACTTCACACCCCATTAGCGCCTTTGCTTGATATGTCACACTTCATTATGTACTTAGATCAGTGGTGCATGAACTTGGTAAAATGCGTGCACATATGAAGCATGTTTGCTCTTGGGAGTGTGAGATTAGACACAGTTTTTGGCAATACTCCCTTCTTCCATGGTTGGTCAAAGGGTATCACTGTTTTCTTTGGGGCCTGCTTATTTTATTTATTTCTTGTCATCCAAAATGTATATTCCAGACTACATTGTTGGGTAATAGCATATGTTGCCACATTACTGTAGTAAGTTGTCTAAAATACTTACTATGTAATTAACATAAATCTGTTTTATGTAAGAGGCGGCAGGAACTTATGTTCTTAAAACCTATAGCAGACAGTACATAACATTAATTTTCTTCAGTGAGGGCTCTTTCACCTGCAATTACTCCAGAATACTTTTGTGACCGATTTCATTCTTCCTCTGACCCAAGCTTGGCTGTGGACCCAGAATAAGATTGTCCCCCGGTTAGTGTGTATAATCTGTATGCAGGACACCTTAGAGCAAAAAAGGAATGCCCTTGTCTAAGCAGATATATTTCTATCTGTTTAAATCTGCTTAACATTTTATAATAGGGGCCTGATATATGGAGAGTTTATTTGTCTTCATAATTTACAAGATCTCTTGTGTGTGATTCATGGATCAATTACTCAAAGAGCCACCACTGTCCAAACATTTATTCCACTGTTTAAGCCTGCCTTTGTTTATAAATCCATCATAAAATCCTAAGTGTGAACTATGTGTCTGTGTGCAGACACAAGTGTTCACGTGCACACGCTCGCCTGCTTGTATGTGCATGCAGCATATGTGATATGTTTTAATTCCTTGTAAACAGACAGCGGTGCGGCCCGGCTGGTTAGTTTTATCAGAGTGTGTTTATCTTAATTCCCCTCAGTCTCTTTCAGTCCTCCCATCCATTACCTGTATGAGGTGGCAGCGGGCTCTCCTGGGCCACACACGCAAACATACACCGTTACCTTGGCGCTTAAAATATGATGATATGGCTGTATGTGAGTATGTATATATTGCTTACTGCGTGTGACTAACTGCCTGTCTCTTTGTCAGTTTCGTATGCATTGTTGCCTTGGCTCATGGAGAAGATGATGTTTTCATTGTGACCTTGGCTGTGTAAAGGGGTTCGTAATGTAATCATGAGTGGAAGAGAGGAGCTGCTCTGACAAGGAACCATAAACAGGCTAATAGATGCATGCCATGCTAACATGACACATCTCACACATCACATCGTAGTAGAAACACACACACTGTACGTTGAGGTCAGGTATGAGTATATGCAAAAGAGAAAGGGCAGCTACGTGTAAATATAAGCGATCCAAACACTTCATTACCCCCTGTGTGCAGAATGACAGGCTCTTTCGGGGGTATGACCCCTTTCCATGCTGTTTGTCTTTAGGGTCACATCCTGACCTCTATCTCCTGACCTCCGACCTTTGACCGTAGTCCGTCAGCCAGTAGACACCAGCACTGAGCTGACAGCTCCCAAAGCCTACTGACCCCAAAAGTAGAAAGAGAGAGGGAGACGGCGCTTTGACCGGCGACCTCTCTTGCAGGGGAGAGCAGGGCACGAGACACGGTTTACCTGTTCAAAAAGGTCAAGCAGGAAGGAAGAGAAACAAAATAAATTCAATCTCATTCATGAAATATAAAAAGCAAAGCTAGAAGAAATGAAAAAAGAAAGCGATGTGAGGATGGAGGAGAAGGGGAAGAAGGAGGAAGAAGGGGTAGGAGGAGGAGGTGAGAAATGGGAGGACAAACATGGGTGAACCTGGCTGGTGGAGGTCACACGCTGCCTGAGGAGACAGGTGCCTCAAGATTAGCCTCCACACTAATGGCCTTTACTTACACACGCACACGCACGCGCACATGCAGGGCAAGCTAGTCCAGGAGAACTCTTATACCACAGGGACGTGGAACTAGTGAGAACACAGCTCTGACTCTCATATCCTATTTATACATCCTTTCCTGTACATTACAATCCTATTTAGCTTGCCCTGCTTCCTACACAATCCTATTTAGGGACTCACCCCCACCCCACCACCACAACGCACCTCGTTCCACTCTCCAATCCTATTTGTGTGCCCCCTCCTCCTGTATGCAGGTGCCATCCATCCAAAAGGCTGCCTACTGGGTGTGTAAGCTATGGTTCAGATGAGTGTGTGTGCTTGTCTGTGTGTGTGTTCACCAGTGATTTGTGTGTTAATGTAACACGGAAATTGGAGTGGTCCACCTAGGAATAAGAGAAACACTGTTCTTGGACTCTTGTGTTTGCGAACATCAGTCAGTTGTGCTGTGGCTAACTAAGAAGCTGTTCTGTTCTCTAAAGGCAAACAAAGCCTGCATTTAGTTTTACTTCACATCATTATGCACTGAACGAAAGGAGAGTCAAATCAGTCTTTTAAAGGTGAAAAGGACTGCTGGTATAACATTCTCTGCTATCTGATGTAATACACATCCTTGTCTCTTCATCCACAAATTGGCCATTATTAAAGATGAGTGTCTGTGTCTTCTGTCCCGTCCCATCTCCACCTGTCCCTCTGACGGGCCTTTTATCCTCCATTAGTGTAGTTAAACAGGACAAAGTGACTGTCCATATCAGGGGCCTGACTCCTCAATCTGTCACTCAGCCAGAGTTATGAAAGTATTCTCATTCTGTTTGAAGATGGGAGATGAAAGGAGGACGGCAGTGAGGGACCTGGTTGGCCTGACTGGCTGTATTAGACTAGCCGATCCCGAAGAAACGTACGAGGGAGAAGAGGGAAGGGTGAGGATGTTCCTGCCTAACTGGATTAGGGCAGGGCGTGAAAACAAGGCGTATGTAGAGCAAGGCTCTGCGCCTCTCTTTATTAAGGGATGGAAGGCGTAGCAAAGTGGGTGTGGAGGCTGGTGTGTCTGCTCAAGACAGGTGTTGGTTTGCTCTCGGGTTGCACTTTCGTTTGAGTTGAAGGACTCGCGTCTCACAGACAGAGGTAACGATGAGCCAGCATTAAAATAAAAGAACGTCACATGCTGAAACACAATCTTCTGATGCAACAGAGAGGAAGACAGACAGGTGATCAGAGCACAAGGTTAAACAACTCGCTATGCTACTGCTGTATGTGCCTTCCGCTGTATACGCAGCTGGACTAGTTGAAACAGTATTGAAATTCGGGCAAAGGGTTTCAAACAAGTGATATATGACGTCTCCCATTTGGCAGACATTTTTATCCAAAGCCAACACCAGAGTGAAATAGTGTGACTGAGCTGAATTTATTAATCATTCAATTAACTAAATGTTCCTTCTTGTTATGGTTCAGATGAATGGACTGTCAGTCTTTAATGCAATCTAATTCTCAGCACACCTCAAGAGAGATGTTGAGAACTTAACTGCTCTGCAACTCTTTCATTTCTCTCACCCTCATTTCACCTGCATTACTCATTCCTCTGTGCGCTTTTGTCACACTCATTCTTGCTTTATTATTTCTCTGCATCTTTTAATGTAAATCTAGATTCGTCCATACTGTAGCGACAGTTTTGAGTTGCTCTGCAGCCTACAATCTTCTTCTCTCCCTCTGTGTCTCTTTCGTAGTCTTCCTCCGTGTCTTTGGGGCCGGCTAGTAAAGACGGTCGGGGCAGTCGATCGTATCAGACTATCAGGCCAGTTCAACCATAAATTACCTGCAGCTAACAAAGCGTGCTGCCGTAACTATTACACAGGCACTCAAAGTCACCCCGGCCCACACGGTCGGGCTAAACATCCACACACACTGAATGATAGCAGATCAAGGAGAGTGCAGGGAGAGTGTTTGATCGAAACTGGTTAGTCGCACACCGAGATTTCAATATTCATAGCATACAACTTCAAACATTCAGTAACAAGCAGCAAAACTGTAATACGATTTCAGAACAGATATGTCTGTTTGCCAATATAGCATTTTATTTATAATGCATCTTTAACTAATAACACTGTACTTACGGCAAAACAAAAGCAAGTAAAACAAATAGTAGAAAACAAACTACAAGAAAACAAAAACCTATGAAGAATATTATCCAACTTGATAAATGGATGAATACAGCGTGAAGGGCTAAGTATTTGTCAATTTAGATTTGCAATTACACGGAGGACATCCAACAGAGTCATTTTTTACCACAATTTCTCTCTGAAACACATGCGCCAAATTCCTAGGGTTGTTCAATTTGGATTCTTCTATGCAAACATATTTGTTAATGGCGTATTTGTCTCAATCACTTCGAGCGTGACTGGTAAACCTGAAGGTGTATAAGCTGTACTGTCATGAAGCACAACAACACTATACTCAAACATCTGGAATGTGGTATTTGAAAAATAATTCAGGATTTGTTTATATGGGATTTCCTACAGCTGTTCCTGTGTTTAACTATTTGTTGTGCAGAGACAGAGCTGTGCCTTTTCCGTCTCCCAGCTGTGTGTGCAGGTCTGTGTTATTGGCTAATTGAGAGCGTGTTCTGTGCTGCAGCTCTGCCCTGGAGGTTAGTGTTAGCACACACACACTGTAGCAGGACAAATGAGAATACACCCCGCCATCTGCCCAAGAGAGACACTCCCTCGCCCTCTCCTTGTCCCTCTACCCTTGTCCCCCTCCTCTCCTTTTACCCTTTTGGTCTCATTTTATTCCGTCCTTTATTCTCCCACTTCTCTCTTATCCCCCTCCCACACCTTCTCTCTCTCTCCTCCCCTAAATTTTCTATTCTACTTACATTTTAATAGTTTTCTCTCTCTGTGCACCACCTCTTTATTTCCTTCGCTCTTGTTTCCTCCCGGCTCCTTCTTGCCACCTGCCTATCTCCATCCTGAGTAAGTCAGTGGGAGGCGTGTGTGTGTGTGTGTTTAAATGTGGGGGTTCAGGCTGTCGCGTAAAGGTGTTAACGTAGTCCGACCGCAGACTTTCAGAATGTTCTTTGGGCGCGATCCATAGGGGCTGACACCGAAGGTGACCCCCGGTCGGTAACCTTGGAGACCAACTTTATTAAAATGAATTTGAGTAGAGGGGCCGTACTGACAGCAGCATAATTACATCGCAGAGCATCAGCACTAATTTATGCAGCCCGCATTCAACCGGTCAGGAGTGCCGAGATGGGGTCAGCGTGGACACACACGGAAACACACACACACTCATACGCATCATGCCCACAGGGGCATATTGGGAAACTCACACACATACACACACACACACACACACACACACACACACACGGATCAGCATACCAATACTAATAGGTAAATACATCCAGTTTGTTCTTCTTCTGCACAATGCAGTGGCACTCTAGTGTTTTTACTGCTTTGAGGCTCAATGTGTGTTTGAATGTACGTGCACGCATACGTCACCTCTGAGGTCTATTTAGCAGTTTTATAGAGGCGATATTCACATCAGTGTCATAATAAGGGCAACAGAGTTACTCAAATGTAGACCTGAAATTCACAGTGTTTCATCAGTTATCCCGCAGAGAAAAATATTGTTAACATAACACAACATTTTCGCTGTAATGTTCTTCCGCTTTCTAATTGACTCTAATTCTACCTATTGAAGCCATCTTGGATGGGAAATGCTCTCATGCAGAGTGGCAAATACGCAAAAGGAATTTAAAGGTAAAGTGACCTACCTTGACTATTCATTGGTAGGGATAACAACAGTCTACATGAATTATAACAAGTAAAGGTCAACGCTCAGAGGCTCGCTCTGCAGTCCTTTGGGGATTTTGCCCCAAGAGTAACTTCATTGCTTTCTTAGTTGTCTTAATAATAATAGCACCTTTTTCCTTGAGACCAGGTGTTTAAATAACCAATCTCCTCTCATTCTCAGGTTGTCTCACATGCACATTAATACAAAAACACACACACACACACTCACATATACACACACACACACACGCACACCTCCAATTTGAATTTGAAACATGAATCTGAAAAAATAATCTGAAATCTGGTGTTAAATGTGACTGCAATAATGTTGATTGTGACAGCTTTTCATTCAGCATGCAACTAGCACTTTGTGATCGCCATCACTTTTATTCATGTATTGATTAGGAAGGTCCTTGGTGCTCATTAGGCCCCATTAACAAAGATCTATGAATGGAAAAGAAAAGAAAACAATAGTGTTTTACTGCTTTGCTTTCTGGCTGCAACACAAACCGTTCTGCCATCTTTTCCCTGATCTTCGCTGAGCTTCTGTTCTGAGGAAGTTTTCAGCACCGTCATGAACCTGGTGATGACAATCCTGCCCCATAGAGGCTAAAGAGAAAAAATAAATTTAAAGCTCTGGAGTCTCAGAAGGAAGAGAGGAAGAAGGGGTCAGAGGAAGAGAAGCTGGAGAAAGTGCTATAGATGAGGTTAAAAATGGGGTGAACAGGGGGGACATGGATATAAGTCACAGCTCCAGTCACTTCATTGTAGCCGTTGTGACCAAGGGCACACTAATCTATCCCATTAGCAGATCTCCTCGACTCTCTCATAATGTTACCGCTAGCTGCTCTCCTGTGACATGTTCCTGGTGTGTGTGTGTGTGTGTGTGTGTGTGAGTGTGAGGGGGGGGGGGGGAGCAAGCGTGCGTTTGTGAGCGAGTGTGTGTAAGAAGAGACAGTGTGAATGAGACAGAATGCTGTGCCTGTGTGTGTGTGTGTGTGTGTGTGTGTGTGTGTGTGTGTGTGTGTGTGTGTGTGTGTCAGTGTGTGCGTAATGACAGTTCAGCTAGTTGCTCTCCTGTGAAAATGACACGTTCCTGCCAAATTAATATCATTACTATCAGAGTTTAATGGGCCAGCGCTGCCTTCTTATTTAAAACAGAACATCCCTCTCTCGACCTCCACCACGAGGGAAGGGGAGGGGAGAGGAGAGGAGAATGGGTTACGAGCAGGAAAGGCAATGTGAACAGATTGTTTTATATTTCCTACTACAGCCTAAGAGGAAGATTAATTTAAGATTAGCAGGTTATGAGGAGCTTGAAAGCAAACAAACAGATTATTGAGAATCAAAATATCATTCAGCCATCTTTGACCGAAGAAATAGGGACAAACATTTTTATTTGAAACTGCAATCCACTTTCTGTGCATTCAGTGGCACAGCACTACTTATCGTTCACAGTTATTTTCCAACCATGTCAGCCATTTGCCTAAAAATACATTTCCCTTTCTGCTTGGTGTGATAACTTTAAAATGTATCTCTGCTCTGTTGAACAATCGGGCTTCTTTCCCAGTTGTAATGTTAACATTTAGGGATTTTATTCGCAGTAATTGTTACAGCCGGGTGCATGTCGGCTCTTGAAGTGACGGCCGCTATCATCACCGGTATTTAACATAACAAAAAGACATTGGGTTTTTTTTGTGTTCGGAAATAAAAACACACTTTGAATTTTTTGTGGCAGCTTAGAGATGTTTGGCTCTTGGATATATTTTCTTTCACAGCTTGTGTATTACAGTATTCCTTTCTGGTCATTGTTGTTATTTCTTTTACAGACCTTTACAGTATGTGTGTGTACAGTTCCAGCAGTCTGTTAGGGTGTCATTCGTCACTTGGAGTCAGCATTGTGATAATGAGTTCATTTGGAAATACACTCTGCGGGCTGCCTGTGCATGTGGGCACGCGCATTGTTGTGTATGCACAGGTGTGCTTATTTACACACTCTGTACACAAGTGAATATAACTATTGCACACTACATTGTGTGTGGGTGTGTGTGTTTTTGGTATGTGCACACCTGAAAATGTGTGTGTGTTCAAGAGTTTGTGAGTGTGTGAATATGTCAGGTTGCCGCAGGAGACCAATTAGCTGGTGCATCAGTGAGGAGGTGAACATACACACACCTGTGTGTGGCCTATTACAGCAGCCCATCACACACTCACACACCGACACACAGACAGCATTGCTATGCTCATAATAGAAACCTACTGACACTTACAGTACATTGACCATATGGAATAATGACTTCACTGTGTCAAACTGTCAGACTTGAGTCACCAGCATGTGTTATTTCAACTGGGTGTTACTAACTTGACCAACTTTTGTAAATTATGGGTTATCTTACTGCAGCTGAATGGTTGTCGTTACCAATATTTACTTTACATTTCAGCATTTCTTCCCTCAGACCTTTGTGTTCATAAACCGCAGATGATATCCACAAGTGATTTGGTTCAAACTTTGAGGTGTCGTGCACTGACACAATCAGATGAGAATGGAAAAAAACGATCACACCCAATAAAGCAGCCGGGCCTCTTCATGTATAATTCAGATATTTTATGGTGGGCTATGCACCCAAATGGGCGTGCTAAAGGAAGACTAAGGCCATTTCCAACCGGAGAAAAGCCCTTTTAAAAGCTAATCCCTGTGCCAGAGTCCTGCTCCTTTTACTGCTCCTCTTTAATGAATAGGTGTCCAATAAGGCCTTTTATTGTCTTAGCATATGTTGCTTTTATTAGGGGAAAATAATTAGGTTGTGCGGATCACTTCGGAAGTCCTCTCGCCAGATAAAAATGAGATAGTTTCACAGTCGTTGCGCAAGTCCTTCTGACTCCTTGTCGTTTTCCCCTTGAATGCCTTGTGTCCTAGGTCCCTCACCACCTCCTCTCCTTCGTTTCCTTCTCTGCTCCTCTTGTCCCTCCTCTCATCTTTATGCATTCCCTCCTCCTCTACCTTTTGTCCTTTGCATTCCCTCCACCTCGTTCCTCACTTCCTCTTCTATTGTTCCCTTGAACGTGCAGGCATTAAATGTATGCTGCGATGTCGCATTGGACTTTACACACACACACACACACACACACACACACACACACACACACACACACACACATTCACACACACACACACACACACACACACACACACACACACACACACACACACGCCAGATGAACAATCACAATGTGACAGGAGGCTGTTGATGACTGACACTCGGTTGATCTTATCTGGTGCAAAAGGGGTAAAGAAATGGCCGCAGAGAGAAAGAGAGAGAAATAGTGCAGGGGGGGGGTTCTCTTGTGCTTTGTGTTGTGTTCCTGTCACTCCTACACAGTTTTTTCCTTCACTCCTTTCTTTCTCTGCCTTCTCATTTTCTACTACATCACTCTCCTTGCTTAAATAGAAAGAAGAATGTCAACAGGGCTCATCTGTGATCTGGGACTCTAGGGAAAAAGATCCATTTACCTCCATGAGGCGTTACTATGACCGTTTACCCATGAGACCTCCGCTATGCCCAGTCCTGTAAGTTATGAGGCCGGAGGGGGATGGGGCTGCAGGGGAAAAGGGATCTGCAGAGGGTTTCATGGAAAAGAACCGGGCTGAGGAAGGAGCAGAGGGCAAGGTTGAGGGACTAAAGAGATTGAGCGGGCATAAGGGAGGAACAGAGGAGAAGGAGGGAGGAAGGAGGCGTGCCCTTCCATCCTGTCCTTAATGCTGCTCAGGGGAGTTAACTGCCTTTAGGTAAGTATTAGCCACCCGCCAGTGGGCTGATGGAGAAATAGAGTAATATGAAATAGAGTTCAGTACATACAGATGACCAGGGGTAGACTAATCACTGGGGAAGACCCATGATGAGGAGATCTGGTCACTATTCGAGGATCTGAACAAGCTCTCAGTCAGACTATGGACATGGCTCGCACTCATATAGCTGTGCTGTTGGATGTGTAGGGGTGAATCATTTGTTGAGTGCTTGTGGATTATTTTGTCATGCTAGAACTGAAAAAACACACAGCACCTTCACTCGCTTACGGCTGTGATCTTTGGCCTACCTCACTGAGGGTGACAGAGGTCACCCCAGTCTCGAGGGTGAGTGTCAGGCTACTTTCTGAAGTGTGCGCTGAGGTGCTAATCGACTCTCCTCTTGGTTGAGTGATCAAGCTGAATGGAGGGACAGGTTGTTTATCTGATGGGACCACGTTACCCAGGATTCCTTCTACAGCTGGGCCAGCCACGCTCAGCTGAGCTGTCGGCTCGCAGAGATTACCTCGGCTGAGGGCAAAGACAGCTCTGCACACACACACGATCACAGAAAAACTGCACGCAGAGGAAGTTTTTAGGTTTCAATGGTTATTTATTAAATGTAAAATATCTTTAGCACAGATTAAAAATCAGACACCTCCATCTATTTGAAACATCACAGGCTGTAACAGAATCACAATCCCCTTTGGAGTCCCACGTTTAGGATAGCTAGTCCACGAGGCCGGGCAGAGGGCTGAGGCAAAAACGGCACTCCTCCTGATCCTTTTTCTGCAGCTACAAGCCAGGAAATACTTTCCAAATGCATGATGTAGCCGTATTACATAGAAAACTGTGTTTTATTCACCAAGTGTCTTTTGAATTCAAATATTTTACCACTTATAGATGAGACAAAAATCTATAGTTCACCTTTTTCCTAAAATGTGAGTTTTTCAGGGGTAAAATAGTTTTTTGCGATCAAATGATGAGCAATTGTTCACCTTCCAAAACTACACAGTGGGTATTCAAATCAAAGGAGGTCACTTGTCTGTGATTGACGGCTATCCAAAATTCAAACAAGCCTCCCAAAAGTGATTTAAAAAAATGTTTTTTTGGTTCGAACCTAAACTTTTTTTTGAGCTGCTGCACGTCCAGCCGGCCCTCACATGTCGAGCAGGAACATATGCTGTAATGATTGGTGGTTCATGCCAGGAACTGAACTTCTCAAATTGGGTCCCAGGCATAGAAAGCTTTGCCAACATATAGCGCTGCTGGAGTGCCATCACAGAGGTCAGCTGGGGAACACTCCCCTTCTCGCTTCTGCTCTGCCTCAACCCTCGCTGCTGTAAAAATGCCAACTGACAACAACTGACACAGATGGTGAGCAGAAACACAGAAGGACAGGCAAAGGAAGAGAACCACCCACAGGAGTAAGAAAACAGGAAGACTCTACACACACTGTCCATGAGAGGATACTGCCTGACAATATTATCAACTCATTTGATTTAAACTTTTTTTGACATTTTTAATCTTTTATTTTTTCAACTTTTTTTAAATTATTCTTTTTTTTATTTCTTCAGCACATGCCATATGAGAATTTGGGGATTATAAAAGTACCTGAAAGAATTGCTAGGTTTTCAGCATGCATAGCTGTTTGTATTTACAGGTTTGTATGTACAGGGACGGGCCAAAAACAGACTGCTCTACAGTACTGGGTTTATTTACATCCAGGGCAGAGGGAAAGCTCCATGTCATAACTACAGATGTGCGGGTGAAGGGTCACATGCATAGGGTCAGAAAAAGCTCATACGGCTGAGTACAACTTGTATTATGAAGACACAAAACAGAACACGGCAAAGTAACAGTACTGTTAATTCAACAACATCACATCTCCCCCACATACCCTTTTTGCTTTTGAATACGCTCAATAAGGAGTTTTCAGCAACTGGTTATTGCGTAACACTGTACAAGGACATTTCTATTGCAAGTCCATGAGATCCATGGGTATTGAGTCGATACTGAGATTGGAAGACTTGGATCTGATCCCAGAATAGTTTCAGAGCCGTTGTAGTGGATCCCAGGCTAAGTGCAGGCTCATCGCTGCTTATCTACAGTCAGCTTATTGCAGGGTGTATTTTCTCGGCATTTGGGTGTGTTTTTGTTCCCCAGAAAAAGCAGTTACACACAGAAAAACTGTCCTGCTCCTTTGGTTTGGCATATTGCTGTGGCCACGTATGCTTTTGAATTAAGGATCATGTTGGGTTGAGGGTTGTTTTGGTGCATGTTATCTGTCCCACCTTCTCCCCTTCCAAAATCAGTTTGAAAAAGCAGAGCTGTTTTACTTTTGAGGGAATGTTCAAGCGAAGTCTCAAGTAATTAAAAAGAAATTGGCCAAGTCTGAAGTCTTCATTGGAGTCTCTCAGAGTCTCTCTTAATATGGACTGGACTAAATAATTGCATGGAACTAGTCAAAACCTCTTTAATTAATATTTATACAGCTGAGACCAAGTCTCCTCAATGTAATGTGTTGGATCTTTGAAAGAATAATAAGAAATAGCTATAAATGTATATGTGGATCCATTTGACTGGCTTTCTGAATAGGCCAATTGCACAGCAATAGGCAGGGCAACCCAACAATCATAAAGGTATTCACAATTATTAAATAAATGCACTTTATTTACTACAGCTACAAAACATTTCCCCTAACCTGCAACATGGCAAATTGCGACATATTATCATTGAGTTATCCAGTCTGAACTGTTAAAGTTTTCGTTGTCAAGTCGAGCTGTCAGGCAAGTCAAAGTCTACAGCTCTGGGTAGTCGAGAACAACTCTTAAAACACCACCGATGTTTCTCTGAAAACCACTGTACACAAGGTAATGATTCACATTTAGTTTCAGAAGATAGAAAGACACACAGCAAAATCCATCAGTTTGTAGACAGCTAAATTTACAAGCGTAATCTACAGTTCCACATGGGTTAGAAATGGCTGTTACACCACAGATGTGTATGATGCACACTGGTTCAGTGATATTACCTTTCATAGATTGTCCCAAATCTTTATTTGCGTATCTGTTCGTGCTCGTGTGCAGGCGCATGCTCGTGTCCAGGCATGCACATATGAATACTGTATGTGTATGTGTCTAATTGTTTAATGTAAGTGTATTAAGGTTGTTGCACCCCCTCTTGTTGTCTTTCTCACTAACTCACACACCCCTTGCCACACACACACACACACACAAACGCACACACACGCACACACAATGATAGATGGCGGTGGTGGGTGGTTGAGAATGTTAATGCCTAATCTCATCAGCCTTATCTTCTACAGAGGTCAGAGGGTCAAGTGGTGAGAGGGATGAGCTAAACACCAATAAGATAGCACATTGCTGGATGTACAGCACAGTCAAAGTACTGCTGCATGCACTGCTAACTGGACTGTTACTTTCTATTTTAAAAAAACAAACTTTTATGGCTACTGAGAATCGGTAGTCGTAAAAAAATGCTGAAGACATCATTATGAAGTCAGACACATAAATGTGGATTATGAAAGTGGAAGTTTATCAATATTCCAACTTGCAGCAGGACCAGTGTTTGGTTACTGGACACAAACAAACTGCTTTGAAAGTCAGCCAAGTTCAAGGGGGGCGTCAGCGAGTCAGAGCATGCAGCAGTGAAATCTTCAGTGAAGTTTAAAAGGCATTTAGCTTTTCAGACGCTCTAAATCAGATGCCCTAAGTGAGGGAGATGAGTTAAACTGAGCGCGTGTGAACCTGCAACTCAGAGACACTGCTTGGCATTTGTCTGTCTTTGATATGGCGACATGTGATGTGGATGAAGTTATCGCTCCACTGGCAGGTTAGACAGACAGCGGCGCACAGAGAGATGCTGCCTTTTCATCTGCTGTTTACCAGCTCTCCCATCACACCGCACTTCAAACACACTCAATCTGCTGCTGCAACGTTACACACCAGGGCTCCTCCTGGCGGAAGTTTACTTGGCGCTGAGAGGGGGTGGTGTGTCTGTGTGTGTTAATGAGAAAAATATTTCTTAGAATCTGGTTAGTGTGTGTATTTCATTCATTGCAATTTGCATTTATGTGCATATTTGTGTACTTGCATGTGACAGTATAAATGCTTTAGACTCCGATGGATCTTTCCACTTCATGTGTGTTTGTCTCACAGCTGCTTTAGGAAGCTCTTCAAACAGTTGGCATGTAATGTGGCTCTGTTATGCATGTGTGCATGTTTGTGTGTCTTGCCCATGTTTGACGACAGAGTATATGAGGCTGTCTCACTGTTTGCCAGTGCTCTGTGCTAAACATTAGTCCTTAGCCTCCACGTCAGTGTTCCCTCTCACTCTCTCTGCCCTCCATCTCACTTTTGCTGCCTCTCATTGGGAGATAAAGAGGCGAGCCATTTCATGTGGCCGTATAGAAGTCGTCTCCAGGCCCGGAGTTTGCAGGGAAGCTGTCACAGCAGCTTTTAGCCCGAGCGGCAACATGAAAGATCCCTCTTTGAGCAGTTGGGTTATGTGTGTAATTCTCTCTGACGTGTTTATTCTGCTGGAGTTTCAACTTTCATTTTCAAATGTCACATACATTTCCTCCTCTAAGAATATCCCTGCTAATTACTGACTGATGGGACAGAGTGTATTGGAGAACTTAGCAGGTTGAGTCCAAATACTGTTTTACTTCTTCCGTCAGCTTGAGAAGACATGAAACAGAGCACATTTCTGGGTTGAGACTTGAGTCATCTTCAGATTTAAACTTGCCTAAACAATGAGAGAGGACTTACTGAGAAAGAGCCAGAGGGAAAGCTTTGTGGCCTGTGTGTGTATGTGTGTGCATGTTTGTGTATTGTTTGTGAAAATAATGCTCATCTATAACCAACCAACGTCTGGTCTTAACACATACGTAGGTACAGAATTGTACTTGCATCATTTCAATACTTATTCTCAACTTTGACCGCCTGGCTGAACCCATATACACATCATGTGAAAATATACATGTTCATAACCGTGGTATTAAAACCTGTTCTTTTACACTAAACAAAATAAAAGCTGTGGTTTCCCTAGTGATCCCCATCCAGCCAGCAGCTGGTTTAACTTTCATGTTCTCCACTGTGAGTCTTTACATCTGTAGCATTCTCATGGTCCCATATCGCCAGAGGTCCTGTACACACCGGGTAGAGAAATAAATAAATAAATATATGTATATAAATATATGTACAGTAAGGGGATATGCTGTCCCCATGGTAATATGACCCAGTCATCAAGGGCTGCAGGAGAGGGGAGCGACAGCGTCTTGTTTTTTCTCTCGCTGTTGATACTCGGTCCGGCTGTCTCTTTTTCTGCGTGTGTGTAGATTCTCAAAGAGGACATAGCGGTTTGGTCGGTGTCCGCTGTTCGTGCTCTCTTTCTGTCTGGACAGGACTCGTCCTAACGTCCGAGTCAGTCATTTTGTCTCCTGCAGGCGGATGCCGTCTCGTTGTCTCATGATTCGCCTGCTGAACTCGTATCTCTTTCTGTGTGTTTCTCTGTCCACAGCAACAAGGGGCGGCCACCGCTGTGTACTGTGCCGTAGCTCCGGAGCTGGAGGGGTTAGGTGGCATGTACTTCAACAACTGCTTCCGCTGCATGCCGTCCTTACAGGCCCAGGACCAGAGCAGCGCCGCCAGCCTGTGGGAGCTGAGCGAGCGCCTGGTTGCAGAGAGGTCAGCGGGCATACAGGCCCTCTGATGGACAGAAGAGGAGGGGGGAGGACGTGGACGAGCCAAACAGGAATCAAAGATGGTGGATCACGGTGATGTCCAGTTTAGTATGAAACTGTACTCTGACTGCATAATACAAGGGAGCTGCCAAGTCCATCTGGATATGTAACGTCACTACGGGGGCTAAAACACAGTACACATACAGTACAGGAGGGGTTTCATATACACTCTACTGAATAAATTAAAGTTTGAGTTATGTTCAGCTATGCTGTGGTTGTTTACAATGGGAGTTGGGGGACAAAGAAGATTTGGGACGAATTCAGGGATCTTTTGAAGTGTGTTCTTTCTCTGTCTCTGTAACCTTTCATAACTCTCTCAAGTCTTCTCTATTAAAAGAGCAAAGTTCAAAGAAGCAAATGACCTGTCTTGCTAACAATACGGGGTTACCTAATAAGCACATTTATGGCATATGCATCTGTTTCCAGCCATAGTGCACTACATGGCAAATAGTGTGTGATCCCAATTAAATTCAGTATCCCTCGTCTAGTCCTATGTAGATGTTTTCTAGAGAGATACAGAGAGCGTTGGTTCATCTTTGTGCTAGATATTTTTGGGCATAGAAGAAATAATGAGTAATGGGCATGTGACACTCATGGATATACAAACACACTGGGTATGATTTTCATGGCTATATACATTATTTTGCAATAATTGTAATTCTTGTTAATGTCCCTATTTGTTTTCTGTACAGTATTTACAATATCCTGATTTCTGGGCATGTGCTAAAGGGGTGTGGACATCATGTTATTTTTTTCTGTTTGCTATTTGAATCAAGCTACGTATTAATAATTTATACTCTGATAAGTCTAAATTACAATTTGGAGGTATTCGTGGGAAGATCCGGGTCCATTTGAACAGCAAATACAGATGGTGGAGAATCTTATTTCCAGAGTCCAGGATCTTTAATTTCTGTGTTTCTTCCCTTGTTGTTGGAGTAGAAGAATGTGAGGGATTTCAGTCTGTTGTTATTTTTTTCATCATTGTTTTAATATTGAACTCTGGCTTTGGGTTGGCTGGGGATTGGTTGCCCTGAAGCCGCTGTGTGGACGCTTTTGAGACATTGTGCTTTATGGCAGTCTGCGTGCCGTAGGTTGCTCTTGAAACATCAGCATTCCAGTGTCAGGATATCTGTAAGAAAAACAGAAGAGAAAGATACAAATCTGTTTTACAAAAATGTGTGAATCATGTTAGGCACAAAGTGGAAGTCTATTCATTTGGGGGCCATTAGGGGGAGATATTTATATATTTGTGCAGGGAGCTAACACGTAGGGCAATTCTTTAGAAGAAAACATGACACTGTGTTTGACAATACATTTAATAAAAATAAATAAAAAAATAATCATTTTCTCTTTGCTTTGTTCATATGCTTTATGTTTGACCCAACCTGCCGAACCCACAGATGACCTTCATAGTTTCACTCACGATCAGAAGAGCAGCAGAATAACTGCTCTTCTTTTACACACATAGCTGCACAACAATTTGGGACTTCTTTTATTACTCATTTCCTCTGTATATAAAGTCTTTCGCCAGACTTTTTTTTTTTTTGCTGTTCCTCCAACTCACTCACACATTCAGTCAGACACATAATGTGCCTTTACACAGAAACTGATACCGGTGTCCTGCCTTGTCACCCAGAGTACAGGTGTCTTATCACTGTCCTTTCACAGCACAGGACACATGTAGAACTGATATATACAGCACGCACATGCACACACACACACACACACACACACACACACAGTCTCATTTGGACCCGGCTGGAAATTGAGTGAAAAACCAGGCAAATGTTCTAAAACTGTCTAGGTGCACTATGGATGTTGGTGTCACCCCTAAATAAAATTACATCAATCTATTATGCACAGAGTGATTTTGCTACTAAATCAAAGTAAACGCAGGTTTCGCCACAGCGCTGCTACAATGTTAAACAATCTAATGAGAACAAAGGAGTCCAGCGGCCGCTGTCCGTGGTGCTGGTCAGGCTCTGGCTCGTTCATGTCACTTCTTTCTCTGGCAAACTCTCCATGAAAAAATGTTGGCACGTATGACAATTTGCCTGCTTGTTCATCAATTATAGAGCATATTTTCACCATGACACAGGCCTCTGTGAGAGACAGCACGGCCCTCTTCTACAGTGTCGGCCTGATTCAGCTTTAAACAGACAAGTTAGTGAGTGTTCAGTCTGTTTAGTTTCCCTCTGCTTGTTGTTAGACCCCAGCGACTCACTTAGTTTGTCTGCCCTGCTGTGTTTTTATTGTTTCCATTTGCAGACTTCCTGTTTATGCTGTGCCACCACTCGATACACTAAAACACAGTTCCTGCCACACCTGGTCTCTCATGTTGTGTCTCACGCTCGCATTGTGTTACAGTTTTATTCAAAGGGTTTCTAGTCAGAACAACTTTTTAGGATGGTAATTTGATTGCCAAGTCTCAGAAACCTCCTTCTGTGCTCATTCGAAAGAGAGCAATTCCACATCTGAGCCTTTTAATGTTTGTCCCCTCCTCCTCCTGTAAAAGGAGCCAGGCTCAAACATAGAATAATTATAAGAACATTGTCAACGGTTTGTAACTATCTTATCTAGCTTATCAACCCAGACTCACTCAAAACATAAAACAGACGGTTAAAGAAGCTTTCGATTTGAGGGGCGGACTCAAGACACAAAGGAGGATCTTCAGGAGGACAAACAAACCAGATGCCTGTGTGGCCGTGCACTGCAGTGGATCCATGGGTGTGCGCCTGAGTAAGGAGGGAGGTTCCTGCCTGGCTTTCATACGAAGTCCTATCGATCAGGCCTATCGGAATCATCTGATAGCTAATCGATAACTTACACTTCCTCTCAGCGAGCACGGAGGAGAGAGAAGCACGGCTCTCACAAGAGTAGGACCTTGATCCTTTGACCCCACAGCCCCGACACACACACACAAATACACACACACACGTACACACAGGTTTTCAGTCTGTCGCTCTTCTGTTACTTTAACTCTCTTATAATAACAGTACAAGACAATGTAATAACCGGAAGCCTCTGTAAACCAAATAACCAATGCATTTGAATGTTATTTTAATTAGTTGGATTTACAGTTGATTTCTTTTCCCTTCACTGAGTTTATTTCAATTTTGGCCGTAATTGTTTACGACTGACCATTTCATTTTCCATTATTGTTTTTATTTCTTCTCGTGATTAATTTCAGCCCTCAAAGAATAATTATGAGAGGATTGATTTGATTATGCCTTTGTTCTACTCCTATTGGCTCCATTGACTGAAGGAATGCCATGTTGCCATTTCGAGCGGATATATTTAATGATCACAATCAATGTTAAAGCTCTCTCTAGACTCAACTAACTCAATAAATATCTGCCAGGAGGAAATTTACCATCTAACTACAGCAGGCAATAAAGTCTTACTCTCTGTTCTCCTGCCTATCCTGTCCTCTCGTTCCACCTCTTTCTTGTGAGGATGATATTGTGATTAAAACTGTTGATCAATTTTCATAAAGTATTACTGCAGAGTCGATGAAAATATTATTTTCTTTGCAATATCTGCACGTGCTTGGCTTGCACACTGCTTATTTTATAGAGTTTTATATTTTAAAATAATTGCAGAACAAAAAAAATTGCTGATTATTTCCCCACACTGTCTCTGCACTTAATTAGTACGTTTTAAGAAAAAGAAAAATCTGCTTGTCAAAATCAAATATCGTTATTTTATGAGTCCTGTCTTACAATGTGTGTGTGCGTGTGTGTGTGTGTGTGTGTGTGTGCGTGCGTGCGTGAGTGAGGCTTCATAGGGAAAAGCGTGCAGCGGGGCTGCCCCGTCTCGCTGTGCCGAATGCATTCCTGTCTGAGATGTAACGAACCAGTCGCACTAAAATAGAAAACAACACACTGCTCAGAGGCGCACTGCAAATAAGATGTGGATGTTTTATATGAAAGAAAGTATAACATTAAGTAGTTTTGTCTTTGCAAATGATGGAAGTTGTGTAATGCGAAGATGCTGGAGTTGTTGGCACAGGCAACAAAGTAGACGTTTCTCTCCACTTCCCTCTTTCTTGTGCTCTTTTCAAAGCGGCAGCATTGATAACATTTGAATCCAGATAGCTGTGATTCAGTGAGCCTGTTCACTATCAAATGCACTTATTTCCCCCCGTAGATCTGCTTGTGCAATCTATAACTTTTCTGTTTTTATTGAAGTCTCGACATGGCACCTTTGAGGAAATCCTCCCAGCCCCAAATCCCCATCGTGTCCTCACCGCTAGACAGCATGACCTTGTAAACCCTGAGTTATTTTACTCACCCATTGTATGAGGAAATAGAGAGAGAGAGAGAGAGAGAGAGAGAGAGAGAGAGAGAGAGAGAGAGAGAGAGAGAGAGAGAGAGAGAGAGAGAGCTCCTGCCTGTCACAGCTTTCAAACACAAAAAAAAATGAGCACTTGTGCTGAAGTACAATTATTAGCCCCTGTCTACAGATTCATCACACTATAGAGAGGGAGGCGAGATAGGGAGGTGAGTGGAGCAAGAGGTGGAGTCGATGAATGTTGAAAAATATAAGTATAGGTATGGGCAGAGCAGTATGGAAGATAGAAAGACAATGAGGAGAAAAAACTGAGGAAACAGAAAAGGAGGCGGTTGTAATGTGGTGACAACTGAGCGGGGGCCAGGCGGAGCATGCAAAGCTACCGACGAGGGAGAAGAAAAGAGAGGGAGGGATGTTTTAGGGGAATAAAAGAGTGAGGAAAAGAGAAAGAGCAAGGCAGAGGTAAAGGAAGGTAAATGAAATAAGAGGATTTGTCAGGCCAGCGGTTGGTGGCAGTAATAAAGCCTGCTAATCTGAGGGAGAACGCTTGGCTGCTCTCACACTGACTCTCTTGACGCCACACTTTACCACCAGGCCAAGCCAAGGTCACACACGCACACACACACACACACACACACACACACACACACACACACACACACACACACACACACACACACACACACACACACAGTTCCTGCATGTTTCCAGTCCGTCCCATCACTCTTTTGTGAATCAAATGTGTTGCATTCATTGCTGACCTCTCCCCTCTCCACACACCTCTTTTCCCTCTGCGTCTCTCTTGTCTTCCTGTTAGCCCCTCCCCGTCTTCCCTCCCGCCTCAGCCATGTTGATTTTGAAATCTCATTTTTCTCTGTTTATTAACTGGCTCCGCCGTGTGAATCAATACCTATCAAAACCATTACATAAATGCATCTGTCACTAGCAGATAGTAGAGTGGGGATGTAATGTGTCTGGTTAAAGCCACCATAGGGTGAAAGGAGATATGATGTGTATGTGTATGAGTTCTCAGAGGACAGCGAGTGTCATTTTGTGTGACCAGGTGTGTCGGGCAGAGAGAAAGGTTGTTATTGAGCTGTGGTAAATGGCGCATAACCTGGTGCACCGCTTACTTAGCCCCAGACCCCTGTTCTCTCTGTGTCTTTGTGTGTATGTGTTGTGAGTGTGTAGTCATGAGCATGTCTGTATCATTTCTTGAAGGCAGCAAGTCTAAAGTAAATGCACAGTGAAGGGGGGAGGGGGAGGTAATTTGGATGCACAAGGCACCTGGATGTCTGAAGAAGTATTTTAGGTGTGTTTACATGGCTACGAGTTACTGACTGTAATTGTCCTCAGAGGTATAGGACGAGGGTGTTGTTTGAAATTAATACTTGTAATGTAATCAAATGTAATGCCAGAGTTTCAGTGTCAACATAATGAAAAATAAAGATATTTTTCTCCTAAAACCCCTTCTATGAATGAATGTCTCGCACGATTGTACCACATTGTATGACCTAAAACTGTCAAAAATCATATCAGAAAATTTCTGATGAAAGAAGTATTACCAACCCAAACATACTATTAGTACTAGCTGTCAGTACTTCACAGTATTCAAAACTTAGTGTCATGCACCCATTTTGTCCAGAACATAAAAATAATTGAGGTTCTTCAGCGCTACCTAAGTAGAGCAAATGCATCTCTCCATGCAGCTCAAGTGCATAGCACATTGACGTACACATATAGGCTGATATACTGTGACAGAGAGCACGAGGCAACCAAGGAGGGAGATGGAGAAGAACGTGGATGGAAGGAGTGATTGATGGAGGGAGAAAGACTGAGAGAAAGAGTTGGGAGCGTGTTTCATATCCTCTTCTGGGGCAAGCTGAAGCTACCAGGACTGTACTTTTTCAACAAAAAAACACACCCCAACATAATCGTTCTATTTCATTCTCCCAAACACAATTACGTCGTATTTCTCTTCTTTTGCGGCAGTGTGTAGTTATGTTATTTTCCCTTCATTCCCCTTTAGTGTTGTCATTGACATTTTCACACCTCACCTCTCTGACAGCGGAGACGGTGATTGACTGTGTGATTCAGATTTACATGTCATGCTGAAATAGCACAATAACCTGCGCGCAGATAATCACCTCATTGAGAAACGCTCCGGCCTCTCTCCACTCACAATTACTATTGTGTATTTGATCATATAACCACTCTCCAACAATGCACTTAATGGGCTTATTGGCAGCAGACCAGAACTTGCTTGTAAATAAGCCTGATGGTGTTTGATTCTAATAAATTAGGCTCATATATGCAAACACAGTAAAATCATAACAATATCCAAATGTGTGTGGCAGAGGTGGGGTGGTGACAGGGGGAGATTTATGCTGCTACCAATTGGCCAGCCTCATCACTCACTCAGCTATCTTCAACTATTTTATTTGTTTAATTTCCAAATGTGATTGCTACACCACTCCCGCTCAAGCTGATAAATGCAAAGGATTATGGGTGGAGGAGGCCATGATTAATACGCATAATTTTTCAACTGGACCGATCCAAAAAAAGAAAAAGAAAGGAATGTGCTAAGAGCTCTGAGGAGGAATAAAAGCAATTTCTGCTGGGACATGATGTAACCGAGTACTATAAGGAAAATAAATGTATTTTCTCTCTCTCCCTAATTGAGGATGTTTGGAAAAACCTTTTAACCAAATATAATCAAAGTCAAAATACACAGCGCTGAAAATGCTCAATGACCTCATAGCGTCATTTCTGTCATTTATTAACCTGCATATTATGAGTTCCTGCTGTTTTACCAACTCTCTTGTGGGTTCTGATGGTTTTACACACACACACACACACACACACACACACACACACACACACACACACACACACACACACACACACACTACTAATTTAATTAACCTTTGGCTGAAACTGACATGCTAACAGTAATAACAAAGGCAGCCTGGCTTACACGAAGACATTGCATTTTTGTAAATCCTCCTTAAGAAAAACTGGTTTGTAACTCTGGTAGAATAGAATGTGTGTGTTCATGTGAAGAGCAACGATGTGTGTGTGTATATTATAAATGGGAAGGAGAAGAGTCACCTCTCAAAAACACACTCGCATACCTACGAGATTAATTACAAGTACCGTGAATCACTGTGCAATTAATTAACTCATCCTTAGTAATGAGTGTGTGTATGTGCGTGTGTGAGAGAGAGTGTGTGTGTGTGTGTGAACTGTGCGTATTGTGTGTCACACAGACAGCCCCTCCATCTCTCCACCTCTCGCCCTGTCCCCTCTCTAATTGCTTCCCTCTCTATTAAAATGCAGTCTGCTGTGACATCACTCAACCCTCTGTTAGAGCAGGCCAGGGCACCTGGAAAACCACACACACACACACACACACACACGCACACACATGCTGGTACATTCCCACAGTTAATCTTATAGAGCATGGTCCGTGTGGATTTTAGGGAAGCTTTGGGATGCTGAGAGAAAATGGGAGATTTTGTAAATTGAGTCTCAGTCGGAAGAGCTGTGGAGTAAACCTGTGGTCTCAATCCCAAAAAGCGTTTGTGTCACTGTGGGAACACTGACTGGACAGTCGCTAAGTCTAAATAGACTGATGTTTTACGTTTGGGCAAAAGGGATTAGATATGCTGAAGTTTGTTCAGACGTCATGCATAAAAGTATGACACAGTTCTTAACGCTGGACATCAAATTGGACTGTTTTATCTTGCAGTTATGGGATTTTTGCAATCCAATATTATCATTTTTAAGATTACTTATTCTCCCCATTATTATCTGCAAAATACTAAACTGTCCATCACAAGAGGATGAAAGTTATTCACCTTCAAAAAGTGCCTTATAAAATAAGATTTTGATTTAAAATGTATCTTAAAAATGTCATATTTATTTAGGTGTTTTTTATTCATTGTTAAGGCACCTTTTATGAAGTTAAAATGTATCCATAAAAAACATTTATTTAAAAAAGCACATTTGTATTTGTATTAATGTTAAAATATTGAGAGTTATGTGCCGCCCAACATTTAAAGCCTAAAGTGTTGTTTGACATGAAGATATTTTTTATAGACCTAAATACATGTTAATACATGTACTGGGTAAAAAACTAAACTACATTCGTTGAACTATATATATTACTTTATGTTTGGATTCTAATCATCCAAATACCGGCTGGAAAAACATAACAATAAACTAGAAAGTAATGTCTAACACCCCTCCCCGCTCTCTCTCTCAGAGCTAATCTGATTGGTGCATATATCATGCTGACATCAGCACGGGTGGAAGTTAGCCCATTCCTACACGCGCACACAGACACACACACAGACACGCACAGACACGCACACACACACAGACCGAAGCTCCTCGGTGAGTTGAGAGCAGTGGCGTGCTCCACGGTGATCATGAGGACCGTGGATAACAGATCTCTCTTTTATCATTCCCTGACTTTCCCTGACATTTAAAAAGCCATTAACACCACTGAGATTCACCCTCGTGTACATTTCATATGGAAGCACCCACCGACTCACACACACACACACACACACACACACACGTACATGCTTGCTTGCCACTCAGTCTCAGGGTTTCCACACACTTGTGTGTGTGTGTGTGTGTGTGTGTGGGAATGATCCCAGCGATAACATAAAGCCCAAATGACACAGACAGAGCATTGAATTATACCTTAATAAGCTTTTCACACCTGCCCTCCTCCTCTGTAAGATTAAAGAAAAGAGATCCAGCCCACTGCTGGTGTATTTTAATAGCGCTGAGAGACAACTCGTGATGCGTTTATTGATCTTGTTTGAATCAATGAGGAATTGGGGCATTGATATCATTGATGAGAATGCAGTCCTTCCCCGTTTGTCCCCCCGACATGGTGACAAATGGACAGTAAGTGGTTGTTGTGTTAGAGTGACTGCCTTTGTGAATGGTAATTGTCTACAAATTCAGTCATATATACGACATGCGTGTACTGTAAACACTAACAGCATAATAGTATTTGCTGCTGAGCATTATATTAATTTATGGCCCATTATTGTAAAGCCCATCGTTACAATGCGACTGAGCATTTATTGTAATCAGAGGATTGAGAACGGATGCAGTGCTAATGTATGCAATGTACTCACAAGCAGTCTGCCTGACACAACTGAACTGTAGCTAATGCAGCGAATGACATACGGCCTCACTCTTTGTTGTTATTAGCTATGGACGGAGGCCTAAGTGCGAAACAGCTATCGACTAATTATACTCCATTGTGTCTGCGTGGAAAACAAGAAGCTAACATGTTCCGCAACGATACAATGGTCACCCCGCCACTTAATTTGCAGGATATTAACATGAAACTGAATCTAAGCGAGCGGCGCGGCTGGGCCTGCAGTATGAGTCATGACTAGCAGTGATATACAGCAGATACAAATATTGAGCTCAGTCATTTAAATGTTATTATAATTCCACAGATGGTGGAGGCACTTTTGGTGATTATGGATCAGACCCTTTTAAACTCCTCTGAAAACGTCTCTAAATCTTATGGCCCCGGGGTCGTACGGAGACGTTTAGAAGACAGAAGACATGTTTGCATTTGAAAAATCTTGAGAGGGGAAAAGAGAGGAGAGACAAAGTCAGAGAGGGCTTCAGGGAAGGGTTGACTCCTAGTTTAAGGCAGTAGGGGTCACGGGTGTGAAATAAATGGCAAATTCAAAGATAAAGGGTGAACAATTACATGAGGGAAGTCTTTTGCATATTCAGACAGATCTAATGTCAAGAAGAAAGGCAAAAATAATGGACTTCGTAGAGAAAGAAAGGTTTTATTAAAACATGCTCCTCGAGCAGTATTTGTATTTTTTATTCGGTGTATGTGTATTTGCTCCTGAGAAGGTATTGCAGGATGAATGTTTTATTTTTTTGGGGGGTTTAAGGCAGCTAAGTCTCGGGGCGTGTGCTCGAAACAACCTGCTGGATTCTGGGGAAATGCTTTAGAGAGTGAAAGAGAAGGAGGAGGTTGGAGGTGGGGGAGGAAAAGATCTAAACAAAGAAAGTCCCATTCTCTCTATCATCTCCTATAAAGGTCTGCTGAGCTGAAGATACGGCACTGACAGAGTTTGACTCGCTCTTAGCTGCACTTTTAATGCTGCGGGCAAAACAGCCTGCGACTCTAGATAGTAGGTGTTCTTTCTCATGTCTGTTTTCATCATGTGTGAGAAAGTTTGGCATTAATTCAAATCTCCGTGATTAGAGTTTCCACTCACGCTGATATGTGACTGCGTTTATCTTCGCTCATGAACATAATGAGCTCAAGGACTGAAGATGCTCCCCAAGAGCGAGGCCTTGTTTATCATTCCTTCTCCACTTGAGTTTTTATTTTGTCTATCATCCTCCTCTGTGCATCATTTTATATTCAGTGCAGTGTTATACAGTGTTGTCGGGTCTCTGTTGTGCAGTGTTGCAGAGGAGTGTAATGCACTGGGTCTCACCCCTTGTCCATCACTCAGTCTGCTGTAAATCAGGCAGGCAGCCAAACAACCTCCCACCAGAGAGAAATAGATGAATGGTGGGATTTGGAAGAGATACACAACATGAAGGGGAGGGTGCTGCTGTGACTCAGAGCATCGGCGCAACGTCAAAAGTGGATTTGAAAATTGTTTAGAGAAGGAAAGAGAGACAGAAGGTGAAAGAGGGGAGTGATAAAGAAGGGAGGGAAGATAGAAAGAGGAGGAAAGTGTTTCAAAGATATAATCATGAATGGCTATGAGAGAGGAGTGACTGAGCAGGTTAGAGATGGAGAAAGACCCAGTGAGTTACGGTAGAGGTACAGTGACATAGAGGTGTAGAGAGAGAGAGAGAGAGAGAGAGAGAGAGAGAGAGAGAGAGAGAGAGAGAGAGAGAGAGAGAGAGAGAGACAGGATGAGTTATAGAGCCAGAAAGGTAGAGGGAGCTTTCACACATGGAGACAGCCTGGTGATTTAGGGCTAAAGGACACTGAGACAAGCTCTGCTGCGAAAGGTGATAGACCTGAAGAGTAACAGACCCACTGCAACGCTACAGCATCGACTGTGTCAGCACTGGAGCAGCTGTGCCTCCAGTCTTATCTTATACGCAAGCATTCATGCACCACAAGGTATGATGACTGAAGCATCATGAAAGTACTTTGTCGTTCGAAAGAGACACTCTCAAATGAGAGCAGTAAGCACATGTTTATCTTGTGTATCAGGATGAAACGATAACGGGCACATACAGTCCTAAGAAGGAAAAACTGGAAGGGAAAAACCTAATTGCCACTGAAAACAGACAGAACAAAATTATTTAAATACATTACAAACACTGTTCTTGAGGTTAAGTTTAGGTACAAAAACTCTGCGTTAAGGTCAGCGAATGATTGTGATCATGATTAAAAGAGAAACTGCCTGGTCAAAGGGGTGCACCAGCAATTTTATATCAAACAATTCTTACACTGACGTTCAATAATGTTTTTTAAGACCCTTTCTGCCTGGTTCACACAAATGTTTTTCAAACTCCAAACCTCCAGACTTTAGACTAGAAAGCTGCTCCACAGCACATGATAAAGCTGTTTCTGCAGGCTGAGTACTAATCACGACAACTAAACACCCGTTTAAGGTTCAGGAAAGTTCACGGGTATAAAAAGAAACCAATGTTGACCAGGAAACAGGATGTGAACAGCGGCCTAAAAGATGTTTTAGTGACCAACAACTAATTTTAACATTTTCAGTCCCAAAATTACAGAAATTTGCCAGAGCTCATGCTCACAAACTTAATTCAGTCAACATCACTGTTGAGTAATCCAGTCATGTTTATATCAGTGTGTGTGTGTGTGTGTGTGTGTGTGTGTGTGTGTGTGTGTGTGTGTGTGTGTGTGTGTGTGTGTGTGTGTGTGTGTGTGTGTGTTGGTACTTCTTCATAGTTGCAGGTATTTGTATGGCAGCACAGTCGTGTCCATATTTGGGCGGTGTGAGGCGGTCACTAATCCATCTGACCTTCTGGCTCATTTGCATGCGCCGCCCCCCCTGACTGAGAGATGCCATGACCTTTATTAGCTAATTAAGAAACATAACAGAAATAAACCTGACAGAGTGGGAATGGACATTCACACACACACACACACACACACACACACACACACACACACGCACACACACACACAGGCGCATGCACACACTGTCAGCGCGGCTGCCGACAGAATGATGATAGGAAGAAAAGGGAGCAGACGAGAGGCAGACTGGAGAAAGACACGAGTGGGGAGAGAAACTTGGCATTCATCAAATAGAAACAACCACAGCTACATTTCCACATACAACGGTGTGCAGATCCCCTGTAATGTTCTCTGTAACAGCAAGGCCCCTGAGGAAGTGTTACCTCACACACACTCTGCCAGCAGACTCAAGCATTATAGTATTATAGAAGTAGTTTCTCTTAATCACTGACTGAGCTCCTTTAAATCCCTGTGTGCTGGAATAAGAGAAGTAAATCTCTCTGCTGTCTGCTGCCTCTTAAGTGTAGTCGGGCTCTTGTCCTCTCCTCCCTCGCCCACTAAAGACTCATAATAAGATGCTCGACCACTAGCCCACCAGACTAGAGAAGGAGTTGAGTGTGTGTGTATGTGTGTGTGTGTGTGTGTGTGTGTTCGTCCTCAAACCACAGACAGACAACAGAAGAGTGTAAGACTAAAAACACACACATTATGCACACAAAGCATACAAAGTTCTGCACACATTTGCAGTGACACAAATAGTTTTAGCACACATACACATGTGCACACAGTTGAACACACACACACACACACACACACACACACACACACACACACACACACACACACACACATTGGGGGTGTTATCTCCCACACCTATACCCAGTGTTCATTGTGTGGTAATCTGAGCAGTAATCTGCAGAGTGGGCAGATTATCATCTGACAAGCACCATTTTGAGGTTTGTAGGATTATGCAATCAACTTCCCTCCCACAGTACATCACAGGGCTGAAGTTACAACGGAAACACTTAATGCTGACTCTACTAGTTAGAGGACAGTATTTATTTTATGCAATTGTGTCTTTTGTGCGATATTGCACTACAACATTTTTTTTTAAATACAGACCGGAACCTATATTGTGAGACTTTTAAAGATTCAATTAAAAAATGTAATTGTAAAGAGTGGGAAAAAAGCTAAATGAAATAGTGCAAAACACACATTACTGATATCAAAACACCCACAGTGTGTTTCCATGACACTTTCAGAGAAAAGGCGTGAGGCAAAGGGAGGAAGGTGAGAGACTTTGAGAGGTTGAATGAGAGAAACCGAGAAACATGAATGGATGTATGGAAAAAAAAAAGAGACAGATTGAAGGCTGCGACCTCTCAGTGCTACTCTTTGTCAGTCTGTCTCTGTCACCGTGACAGACTGCGACAGTGGGGAACCCTGATCAGCTCGGTCCACACTGCTGCACACAGGGGCTTCACACGCTGACAGCAGAGCCAAGGGCTGTCCTGTCCATGACATCTCACAGTCTGCAGTGAAGCCCCACTGTCTGACTGCCCATCTCACTCTCCCTACCCACCCTCTTATTTCCATCACCGATAAACACAGAAAATATATACAGGATAAGTGTTGATATGAAGGCCTACATCAGTTGTGAAAAATCTGAAAATGAAAGCTTGTAGTGGTTTTGAGAAATCAGAAGCTGAGCTGTTTAGATTTGATTTATTTTTCTTTCTCTCCTGACTGCCAAGCGGGACACCAGAGAGTTGTGGTGTGTCTGTCACTGACTGATTCCTCATTTTTGAAACATGAATGTGCTCGAGGTGTGCAGTGAAATCAATGCAGGAGAGCGCAACAAATTGTGCTGTTACACTTTGTTGTCCAATATCATAGTGAGAGGAAGGGCTCATTCACCGCTACTCCAGAAGGATTTTAAAGCCTGTCAATGACATTGTCACACACTGAGTTACCATTTTATTAGGAACACCGTTCCAATCTAAAACAATCCAATACAACAGCTCTGCAGCAAATTCCTTGTTAAGCCTATCGGGGACAAAAAGATGTGAGAATGCCAGATACGAGCAAAGCTATTAAGATTCAGGTTAGCAAGACTTATTCAGAAAGTTTTTCTGACTTCCGAAGAGGGAATGATGGAAAGGTTAAGGAACCGTTGCTTTTAATGCAGTAGATTGTATTGATCCCAGAGAGCAAACGGTGTCACTGCACATGGACAGAAAATGTAAAGATTTAATAAATGTGTTTCTATGTGTAAGTCTGTCTCTTTGTGCCCCTTATGTCTCACCGTCTGTGTCCTCATTTGTCTCGGCCTCCTCTGCCTTTCTGTTTGTTTGTATTTACCACTCTGCCTCTGTAGTGTGATGGCTTAGGCTGTGATTTTTATCCTCCCGACATTCCAGTAAATACTCAGACAAAACGCAACGCACTCCGAGGAGCCTCAGGCCAGGGCAATCAATCAGGGAGAAAACAACGCAGAGATCAGGCTGTTTCTGCTCCATAAAACAGCCTTTAGAACAACAGCAGCCATTCAGTGTCTTGGACGTTGAATTAATAAAATCTCGCTTTCTCTTCCTGTATTTTTCCGCCATACTCCCTCTAAATTACTACATCAAAAACTGTCACAAATCCTACGGTGAGAGCTGTAAACAGCACTTGTGATGGTGCAACTTCTTTACTATATAACTTACCCAGCGGTTTGCCATCAAAACTACTTGAGTGTTCCAGAAGAATAAGTGGCAGTGAATAAAAAGCACAGAATCTGTAACAACTCCGAAACCAAAACCAGAGCTTGAATCCTGAACCTCTGCTATACAATGAAAGTCAGCAGAGTGTTTTCTGTAGTTACAGGCTATAGGATCAGGGATAATGTCGTATAAATATTTGATGGTTTCCTAGCAGGGTCTTATATGGCTGAGAGAGTGCAGCATTAAGCTTGATGATCAAGGAGAACTTCAAGGCATGCACACATGCAATCACGAAGACACACGCACACAGAAACAGCTATGCATGCAATGCAATCAGGTACGCCAACGCACACACACACACACACACACACACACACACACACACACACACACACACACACACACACATTTCCACGTAGAAACACACACATCAGCGGCACAGACAGCTCTGCCTGTCTGTCTCCCTCTGCATTGGGTTTCACTTTCTATGTGTGCTTGGTTTACAGATGTTGATCATGTCTTGCTGAGCTTGCAGTGAAAAGACAGATTCTTTACATCTTTGAGACCGCTGCTCGTCTCACACAGCAACTTGTTATGCTTTGAAAGAAACTGAAGAAGTGTTTTGAATATCTGCAGAGTCTGCTAACATGAGAAGGCGACTGTACAATTTGATTAATATACTACTCCCTAGAAGACAAAAAAACAATTGTGTTTTTGCTCTGCTAAAATTGCTTGGAAATATAAATATTCTTAACAACTGTCTCAAATATCACAATGTATTTCCTCTAGTTAAGAGAGAGATTAACGCTGCCAGCGAGACTGAGTTAAATTGCTGAGCTGTTATAGCTACCCCCTCTACACCTCTAAAAGAAAGTGTCCAAATTTCTTCCCATCTAGCAAGTGTGAAATGTCAGCCGTTGTATAATCTTACAGCGATCAACCCGACGGAGATCAGCGAGACAAAGAGTGTTTTTCTCCTTCAGATACGTATGCAGATGGCAGCTGATGTATGATATTAACCTTTGCTATCCTAACTCCTGTCTATACTACCCCCACTTTCACACACACACACACACACACACACACGCACTCACGCACACACGCACACACACGCATGCATGCATGGCATACTAATCATATTGATCCACCTTTAAAAAGACAGCCATTTCGTTTTTCTTCCTCCTGGTCAAAATCTGCGTAGTTAGGAAATGATGCAAAATCACCTCATATTTTATTTTTTTGCAAGTCAAGATATATTACAAGCATATATTAACTTTTCCTGAGCATCTCAAAGTAAGCAAACTTGCCATATGTGCAGTATATTTTACACAAATTAATTTGATAAATGTGCCAGTCCTCGAGTATTTTCCTTGGTTTGGATTGCTTGTCAGTGGCAACATTTTTTGAGACAAATGGCCTCTTCGGCTTTAGTGTCGCTCCTCGCTTTGTCTACTTAATCGTCAGTTTTACCAAGGAGAAGAAGAAAAAAGAGCAGAGGGAGGATGAGAGAGGAGGCAAAGTATAAAAACAAATTGGCGCAGAGGGATGAGAGTGAGATATCAAAAGACTGGATGGTGAGGGATGAATGAAATAGAGTATCAGACGTGCTGCGGTCTCTGAGGTCAGGGTCTATATCACTCTCTGCTTCTGAAACAACAACCACCACAACAAGCACCAGGGAGCCAACCAATCTGGGCTACTGCATTGTTCACTATCTGCAGAAGAAAACAGCTCGGTCTCCCTCTTCCTCTCTCTCTTTCTTACACACACACACACACACGCACACACACACACACACGCACACACACACACACGCACACGCACACAATCACTCCTCACTGTTCATATCTGGAGAGAGAGAATGGAGCGTGTTCCTTATTGTCCCCTTAGTGGTGATGTGGGGGTGTGTGTTAGGGCTTGATTGTTACTGGTTTACATAAGGGTATTAAACTCTCGCATAGCCCTATCTATCTGAGCCAGGCAGATATATTTGTGTTGTGGCTCCTTTATGCATTTGTTATTTCCAAAGAGGATTGGGATGCACCAGTGGAAGAGACGATAGATAGCCTGCTGATATAACCCTCTTCCTCTCTCCCTCACTTCCTCCCTTTTTCCTCTCAAAAAACAAACTCTTGTGCATTTGTGAGTGTGTTCAAGTGTGTGTGTGTTTTGTGGTGCCGCCAGAAACAAAAGAGGGTAATTAATTAAAGAGAAGTGCACTTTGGCGCCATTGTCCTGTTCAACAACTCTAACAGTGTTCAGCAAAACAGCATTCAGTGATATTATTCCTAATAATAGCTGTTGTTTTAATCTGAAATGGTCTGAAATTAGGGATGTATTAGCTAAAGATTGTGTAGATGCATTTAGCTAAACCGACACAATATGCAAAATAAAGTTTTCCATCTGTTTATGTGTAAAAAAAAAAAGACATATTGTGCAGTGCATGAATGCAAAGGAGGACATTTGTACAAATAGTGTAATGCAAATTGGATCTGTTCTTTACTATTTCTTTAATTTGTCTGCTAACTTCTGACTATAGATGGAGATTTTACATACAAAATAAATGATCAGCATATAAAGTATGTATAGTCAATGTTAATGATTAAACTACCTGACATGTCAAGTTAGCTTGTTAGTTAAATTTAGCTTAAATATTGATCGGCTACAAGATATTATGTACATGATAATGCATCAGTAAATATGACCTAGTAATCAGTGTCCGTCATTAACATGTATGTTAGCAACATGGTACAGGAATGTGAATAGGGGTGTGAAGAGGACTTAAAGAGAAGGAATGCACCTCTTTGTCACTACAAAGCTGTCTTTCCTTGTTGTTTGTTTCAGGCCGGCTTGCTAGTGTTGACCACTCATCCTAGACTCAGAAACTAGCTGTGTTTTATTCAGGGGGTATGTGAACCCTGTGGCTGTGAGGATGGGATTTCACGAGTAATGTATCCAGTCACCAGAGCAAGCTAACAATTGATGGTCAGTAAATACTCTCAGAGCGTATGCTTGTTAAACCACAATGTTTTGTTTTCTGTCTACACATGTTCAAGTCAGACTTGGAGGCTTTGTTGCTGCGTATTGCCACATTTGACTGAGCTGAGTATTAGAAAACTAATGGACTATTACTTCCACCACAGATTCACACAAATATTTCCCAAATTAGAAGCCTGGGATTAATTCTGACTTAGATCTACAAACACATGCCTAAGAAAGCAGCTGTTATTTTGATAAGTCCCCAATTGGCATGTTTCTGTGCCCCTCTGAGGAGCAGGCAGGAGAGGTTAAATCAAAGTGGAGTCAATAACTTCATCCCTTCATCGCTGTGCTGCTGGGAACGCCTGCTGCTTGCTCTCTGACTCTAACTCTGACTCTGAAACAGGAGGACTGGATGGGGTTCAACACTTTCACCAACACTAAAGGAGGGAAGAGTCGTGCTGCTAATGCACAGGCTGATCTAATACTACGGCACACACATATAGACACAAACATTAATCCACACACACACACACACACACACACACACACACACACACACACACACACACACACACACACACACACACACACACACACACCGAGAGAATGTCTTCCTCACTGTGTCTGAGAATGGTAATGAGCTAAATTCTCTTTTCTCCCAACCTGAGAGCTCTCGTCCAGTCATGGCCACAGCCCCGGCTAAATCAATATCATCATCCATAATCTTTATTGTGGGATGAAACACGGTATAAATCAGCACAAAGCCTTTCACACATCCCTCTCTTAGCTGCCCCCAATTGCATGCAGCATTCTCTTGGGCCGACAACGCTGTCTTTCAGTAAAGAAAGGTTGTCTCATAGTGTCTCCAGTCTCTGCAGATCCTGCTCATGCATCATATCAGATATTCGTTTGGTGGTTTTGATCGTGCTCTGTCTGCAGCTCGTGTGAAAGGTGAGCCAAGAGAGCGGTGTAGGTGTCTATTTGTGAGGAATGTATTGTCCTCTACCTGCAGACAATTGGTGGACTGGGATGATGTTTAAGTTGTTAAATCTTACTTTGAAAACTGTAAGTTTAAGCAAGACTGAAATGTGTGTGTGTGTGTGTGTGTGTGTGTGTGTGTGTGTGTGTGTGTGTGTGTCTTTCTTCCAGGTCTGCTCTCTTTGAGTGTGAGTGTGAGTAATGAGGTTTGGAGAAGAAAGCTTAGCCAAATCCTCTCATCAGTCTTCACTCCTTCAATACCCAATCAGCAGGCTAATTCAATACCCAATCCCAGGTCTAATAGCATCTAGCCGAGAGGAGAACCAATGAGAACTCGGCTAATGGACCTTGGGGAATAACTAGCTGGACAAAAAGTTTGTGCAAAAAGAAGACAGATTTTTTTTTGCTGTAAAGAAAATGTAGTGTCTAACGATCTCAGCTTGCTGTCCAATCGCCTGCCACTATAACTGTGAAGCAGAGGAGAAATATCTCATTAAACCGACATTTTGGTCTACTCAAACATGTCAAAAGAATGAGTGTGATGTTATATTCAAATCAGAAGCTAAAATTAAAAGAGAGATATTTTGGTCAATTCCCTCAGTATCTGAGTTTAGTACTTGTTGTATTATAGAATTACAGCCTTGTTTCAGTGTTATACTGCACACAGCTCTATGACATTTAACATGCAAACAGATTCACATCTCCCTCGCTCATTTTCCCCTCCGGAGCTGTGGATGGTGGGTGCATAAGTGCATGGGGCTGCAGGAGTGTCCCAGCTATTGTAGTGCCACAAATCCCCCTTCCTGACATGCACTGAATAAACTGTCACAGGCGTTATATAGTGTCTCCATAAAGCCTACCATCAAACAGTTACTACCTCCATCGCTTCAGTCCACTGCACCAACAACACAAACAAATCACACAGCAGTGCGTCCCGGTGTTTTCAGGTGAGAGTGTGTTTGTGTGTATGTGATATGCCGTAAAGTGGGTGCATACATGACTGTGTTTTCTGATATGATCATACACCATATAACCTACTATATCTTGCTCGGTTGCAATCCACATTGACCTCCCTTTCTCAATCTCCCTTTCTGAAGCTTTTTTTCATGGTTCATATACTGTTTCCTGCTCTTCTGCACAGTTCTGTGCTTGGTCATTAAAAGGCTACCTATAGCTTTCACCACATTTATTTTTGTTGTGTGATTCAAAGGTTGATTTATGCAAGCACTATAGTGTCCACTATGAAGACAAAACATATTTAAAGTCCACATTAGGAGCAGAGGAAATCGATCTTTTGGCAACAATTTTTTAAATTGACTCAAATAGCAACTTGTTGTCACCGGATTATTAGACCAGCATTCTGGGATTTGTAGGAAATCACTTGCTAAACCAAAGAAAATGAGTAATTTATGAAAGCAAATCATAAATAAAATAACCATAACAGCATACACCACACACTAATTATGTACTGTACAGCTGTGTGAGTATGAGGGAATTTCCCTTTAATCTTCTTCACGGCTACATCATCTTTTATTGGTGGACAAAGTGAACCCGGCCTCGGCCCCGTAGAAATGACAATTGATTTGCAGGTTATTTCCTGCTTCCTGTGAGCTAATTGAAATAAAGTGGGACGGTAAACTCAGGCTCCGCAGCATCTATCAATACTGCAGCTGTACAGGAGTGAGAGCCTTGTGGCTACTGCTGAGGCTTAACCAGTCCCACACAATATGTGTTTCATCGTTATGACCATGCTTCTAGTTTATGTGTGTTTGTTCTACCTGCTGTTTTAATGACTGTAAAGAAGCAAATAAGGCACACTGTATGGCAACAGTATGCTCTGTATGTGTGTATGTGGGTGTTTGCACATGTCAGAGTGGAGGGCGACTGGAGTTTAAACTCTCCCTCCCTCAGTAGCGTATCAAAAACATTAGTATTTGAAGTGTATTAGATTTATATTAGGGATTACAAGTGGGTGCACCCGCATTGGATAATTCTGTTCATGTGAGTATCTTTATAGACGAAAATCCAGATTCCTAGATTCCTTTGCATCCATGACTTTCTTGTCTCAAATGTAACCTCTGGGTCTTTTTACACACGCACACACACACGCGCGCGCGCACGCACACATACACACACACACACACACACACACACACACACACACACACACACACACACACAGATCAGTGCATTAGTGCAACGCCTTTCCCCATCAATTTAATTATGCTAAACGTACAATAGATAAATATACAATATCCAACAGTGCACATCTGTGCAGGTGGATGTGCAGCAGGAGAGAGGAAAGGAAACGAGCCGTTGCTCATGTATGGAAGACAACAGAAGAATAAGTGTTGACGTGTGTGCATGCGTGTATGTGCAAGCTCGGAGGCTGTGTTTTATTTACTTATAATGTCCCAGCTGTTGTCAGCAGCTGGATTTTTACACAGATTAAACTGGTGAGTGTATGGAATCACATGTAGAGTACAGTGTGCTCACTTTGACATCATTTACTGGAGAAATTTATCTTGAACAAAATCTTTACCTACAACTGTTCAAGACTTGACATTTAACGTGATCCAGGCCACAGAGAGACAAAGCTTTTTATGCAAATTGCATTCTTCTGCAGATGTTTTTGTCCATACTTTAATTAAAGTGGTGCTTTGAGAACTACAACTCAGGGATAAAATATTTGAATGGCTTTAAACAACAGTTCTTCTTTTAGCTGCTTTTCTTTTAATCTACAGTAGTGATTTCAGCCGGTGTCTTCCTATGGTCTTATCAAACTCTCGTTAGACTGCAAGATACACTGAATCATCATTAAATCTATGCGCATATTACCTGTGCTACAATTAGCTATGAATCTCATTTGAATCTCATTTAAATTCCTCATATGAATCTCAATTAAACAAAGAGATTTAAACAAACAAGCAATGGAAATGTGGATGTACACACACACACACACACACACACACACACACACACACACACACACACAGATATACAGACGCACACGCACACACTGCACCTGCTGTTATCATTGCTGTTGTTTTAAATGTGTTCAGTTTAATTAATTTGTTTTGATACTCAAGACAAATCCTTTACAAATCCTCATGTGGTAATTAACAATTATCGTACATTTAATAAGCACACTGAGATAATGAAACAATTAGAGAGAAACAAGCTGTTTAAAGATTGAAGCAGTGCTTTGAACTAGTGTATCTGCTTTAATTGTCTTTCAGTGGCTTCCAACTTCAATGAGCTCGCAGATCATAATAAACGTCCTCACAGCTTACAAATCAAACACCCTTCAAAGCAGCACCAATAAATTATTACTTGTAGAAAATATAAGCTTTCAATGGTGCTGTAATACCAAAACACAAACACACACTCCTCCGCGCACACATTCCCTTTCTCTCTGGTGTTATCACAGGGGCCAATTAGCAGGGCCCGGCTTTCTGCTAAGGCATGCGTCAGGGGACCTATAGGGAGCCTGCGAGGCTGCGAGAGGCCCCGGGGTAGCAGGAGAATTATCACTCTTTTCATCTCTCTGTCTCTTAAGCATCCTTGCATACACATATCCACTGACTGCTCGGAGCGAGCGCGTTCCCTTTCTTTCTCTCCTTCTCTCTGGTGTTTTCGCCAAGCAGGCCTCCAGAGCAGCAAACAAAGGACAATCCTTAACAGTGCAGTATGCAAATACTTCAAGCTAATTTACTCAGGTAAGGTGGCCAAATTGGACAAGGTTCAATAAACATATGCATAACCTCCACGTACCGATGAGTCAGTCGATGGAGTTTACCCGTAACCTTTGATCCTTCTGAACTGTACAAGCAGGACAGCGTTGTGTGCGCGCACTTTCAGGTAACGGAAAGGCCAAGTCATCACAATACATGCTGATGAAAATCTGTATCTATGTTGCACTCTGTGACGTGAGTATTAGTGATGGAGTGTTCAGGGACACCCAGCAGATTGTTGGAGCATGCTGGGCTGAGTGTGTGTGTGTTCTTGCCAAGAGTTTTATCCCCATCACACCCCTTCCCACCCCCTCATCCTTCTTTCTTTCATCTTATCCCTATGTGGCTCCCTACTGAGTGCCTAGTAGGTGGCTCGCACTCACACATACACACACAGGCATTAGAGTAGGTTTGCTGGAAGAACACCTGGACACCTGTCCTCTGTCAAGCTTCCGTCTAGCTGTCTGTCTGCTACCCTGTGGGCTGATGTCTTGCTTTCAGACAGGTGGCTGAGGACTTTGAGTCGGTGCAACAAGCTGAAATGTTGTTGAACAAGACTGAATCTTCCATCTGAGGGGAATAATTAAGAAACATGCAATACTGGTTAAAATAAAAGATGTCTGTTAGTGTAATGTGTGTCTGTTCGTAGGTATTTTTTATTTAATTTTTTTATACGTGTGTGTATTTGTGGGTGTGACGTTGACGGGGAGACAGCAGAGTGGAGGCAGTAGATAAGATAAGTGCTCTTTATTTCTGACAGAGTCATTTAGCTGTGGATGAAGAGAAGAGAGGAGGAGAGGACAGGGAGGAGAGAGTTATAGTTATGGAGCTGTCGCAGGTTTGGGAGTGTTGAATGAAATGAGGTCCAGGGGAGCAGAGGGAAACAAAGGTGGAGAGGGAGAGAGAGTGAGCGTCGACGTGACCTTGCAGTCACAGAATCAGACGGATGAGGGAGGGGAACCTGTTTCCTCTAAATCATGTGTCGCGCTGGTTTTTTTTTTCTCCCTCCCTGTAACTCAGTTAACATGTCAGCCTACCGGCCACTTGCTATATCTCCCTTCCCCTCAGCTCACATCTCTGAATCACTGTCTTCCTCACTCCTATTCCCCTCAATGGCTGAGGACGTACATGTGTTTTAGCACTAAATTGTACTACGACTACACACACACACACACACACACACACACACACACACACACACACACACACACACACACACACACACACACACAGAGTGATAAAAGGTGTTTCTTTGTCATATATTTGCTTGTATTGAGGCATCAAACTGTCACAGACCTCTTGTGTCTTTTGCCATTTTCTTCTCTCTCCTTCTGTTCCTTGTATGAAGAAAAAGTATTTATTTTCATTTATCAGAGCCTTTTACCCTTGAGAGAAACAAAATTTGCAGTGTCTGCAATTCTTAGTGCCTGTGTGTGTTTGTGTGTGTGAGTGTGTGTGTGTGTGTGTGTGTGTGTGTGTGTGTGTGTGTGTGTCTGTGTGTGTGTCAAGGGGATGGAGAGCAATGCCGGGGGTTATTATGAAGAGACTGGGACGCGACAGGAGATTCCTCTGATTGGGAATAAAATACCATCTTATCTATTTAAATAAACCCCACTGCGACTTCATCAACACACCAGCACACACACACACACACACACACACACACACACACACACACACACAATATATATATATATATATATATATATATATATATATATATATATATATATATATTTATATAGTGTGTGTGTATGCATTTATAGAACAACACAAGAAAGTAAAGACATTCACCGAATCACACAAGTACAAAAAAAACTGCCGAAGCCCGCACATCTGTGCATGTAAACAAACACAAGAGCAAATTCACAAAGGGATTTGTAGTAATTAAATTGCAATGATCGCCCTATTTTAGCTTTCACTTTGAAGATGAAGAAATAGTGAGGAAAAACAGTCTTAATAGAACATGAAAAGAACATCTAATTATTCAAAGGAGGGTAGTTACTGTAGGAATAAAACATAAAATAAACAAATAAAAAGGTTTCATGCAGTCAGCAGAATAATGCAGAGGAATAATTCAAAACAAAATCATGTTAAACTTTGATTTTGATTCGCCGGTGAGCTGCACTGTGATAAACCAATCAGCTGTGATCATCCTGGCCTCAAGACTAACCTGCTGACCTTTGACCTCTGACAGACCTAAAGAGCAGAACCTGTACTTGACCTGTGACTTTGTGGCATCTTTAATAACCAGCTTGCCTCCCAATGCAGGGTCGCACAACCGCGCATACGTCAATAAGACAAGAGGCATGCAAAAGATGCAGCCGAGCAGCACGAGTGTGTGCCTGACAGTAAATAGTGAGAAGAGAAACAGTGATGTATGTTGGTCTGAGTCTGCAGATGTTCACCCCAGGTGGTCTGACGCTAATAACGTTCCACTTTTACAGGCACTTTAATTCACTCGAGATAAAGCCACATAAAATACATGGGATGGAACAGTGTGACGCAGATGTCAGCACCGCCAAAACAAACTCAGCATAAGGAATTGGATTTCTTTTTATCAATTGTAATCTTAACGTATTCTCTTTACAATGGCTTTGGAATTATCACATTTTATTTGACAAATATATGAATCTAGAAATATGTAGCAAAAGCACTGTTGTTTACATTGCTGTCCTTCACAGACATTGTGTTATCAATAGTTAATGTATAATACCTGCTGTGTGACTTTTGTGATGCTTTATTTGAAGTATTTAATGTATCTCATGTATAAATATGAAGGACTTGACGGAGCCTGTGGCCAAATTCAGTATTCACACAATTACCCCTGTGCAACATTAAACATGGATTATCGACAGTGCACACAAGCATCCCTGTGTGTGACGAATTCCTCTGATTTATTACTCCGAGAAAAAAAAATGGCGGTTTGCATGTAGTGTTACAGCTTGATGCCGCGGGCCCCTTGTAGTAACACATTTCTTATGATGGTTCACTAGCACATTAAAAGTTGTACAGGCAGCACATAATGCAAAAAGTGAGCATGCTTGCATCGCTCTTCCTGTTTGCTCCTCCTGCCCAGGTGTCTCCTCCCTCTCTCCCCCTTTCTGTCCCCATATGTGTATCAACCTTGAACCAAATGAGAAAGACGGAGATGAGGACGGTTTCAGCGCCCTTCCTATATGTCACTTGCATGCAGTGAAATTAGAGATCTGGAGGAACTTCTTCTGGGAGTAAATCAAGAGAAATTCAATGCACAAATCCCCAGACACTCCAACCCCCATCTGTTACGTTTATTAGAAATTTGTCTTTGACCTAACTGACCATAAGGTAACAAGATAAAAGACAAAAATAAGTTTAAAACAAAATGTATTTGCATAATGTATGACAAGAATTCAAAACTAAAGCCCCTAAACATTCTTCACAGAGTAAAACCCGTTTTACAAAGCATACAGCAAACATTACTGATGTTACTAAAAAGCGAGTAAGCAGCAAAGATCACACTGTCCTCTCTGCTGGAACAACTGACGATTTCTTTCCATGCTAGAGCGACTTTGGCAATACTTCACACAACACAAAACACACACTCACAGTCGCAGTGTTGACTTTGTATTCTAGTACAGTTAATGTGTACACAACGTATTTCTCTCCATAGAATAGAGCTGCTCCTGGCGCACGCATTCATTTTATAATTATCGTTATGGTAAGAGCGTGGACAGCAGGGGCCTGTCTCTGTTGAATACAGCCTCAATACACATACACACACACACACACACACACACACACACACACACTCTCTCTCCCTCTCTCTCTCTCTCTCTCTCTCTCTCTCTCTCTCTCTCTCTCTCTCTCTCTCTCTCTCTCTCTCTCTACCTCCTTAAACAGCAAACACCCCCTCAAACACGTACAGAGTAACTGCTGATTCTTGATCTTTCGTTGTCATATTCCCTCTGCAGCCGGAAACCTGACTGACTCAACCTCTCTCGTTGTAACGATATCTTCTTTCTTTCCGCGTCTTCTTCTAGACTAAGAAAAACATTCTTTTCCCCCTTTTTCTTTTCTTGTCATGAATCTTTAATCAGCCTTTTCAAGTGAGTGGGCAGGCCGAGACACTGCAGAGCACTGACCCGGGCCACTAAAACACACGCTGATGTAACTTATACAGACGCTGCACAGGTTAGAGCCCGTCCACATCCCAGGAGTACTCTAAGACTTGTGTCTGATCAGCAACTTACGCTCACAGTTATGTGCTATGTCTCAATTTCTATGCCAGCAGGTCAAAAAGACGAGAAGAAACATGTCTGGTTGAATTCACGCTTACTTTTTCAATCTACATTCTGACAAAAGGAAGGATGCTGATAATTAAATCCCAGCATTGTTTGGTATGTGGAATCGCTGCATGCAGAGCCATCAATGTGTTTGCTCTCCTGTTTAGGCTGAGAGGAAATCCATCAGCAGGAACCCAAGAGAGAGAGAAAGTGAAGTGAGGGTTGTGTAAGAATGGTCTCTGCGTCTCTTTCTTTGTCATGACACAAATGCATTTGCCTGTGCAGTCGTGCACTCAGCTGCACACGTGAACACACACCTCCAACAGTAAATAAAGCAGTGCAGTTAGGTCACAATCACAGTACGCCACACAAACGACTACCATCTGTCTCTTTGTCTCTGCCTGTAGGAGTCAATGAGCCTCACTGGAAACAGTTCATACTACACTGCCCAAACACAATAACATTCAATATCATGTTTTAAAATATGAGAGAATAAAATATCCTTTGTTCCTCTCCCCCTCTCTTATCACTCCCTCGTTTCCTCTTTGCCCAACTCCGTCCCTCCTTCTTTTCCTGTAAATGAGTGATTTATCAGCCTTAATTGCTGGCAGTGGTTCATGTGGTCATGTGACCGCAACATGACAGCATGTGATAAATACACCCTGAAAATTAAACTCTGCTTTGCAAACAGAAACACACATTTCTTGCATCGCATCTGCAGAGCGAGAGAGAATGCTGACAAAAATAGAATTGGTCTAATAAAAGCATCGCTTTAAAAACAAAATCTCGGCTCTCCATATTTTTTAAAAGCAAAATGTTGCCGTAATAAAAGACATTTATCAAAATGAGGCAAAGGGCAAAAGGGAAAAATGTACAATCAATAATGATAGACCAAGGAAATCTATTGTTATAAGTGTTTCACAACAGTGTCCCGTAAACACTGAATGGACACACACACACACACACACACACACACACACACACACACACACACACACACACCCACACCCACACCCACACACACACACACACACACACACAGCTTACAGTAGAATCTATCACTGTAGCTCACATGTGTTTCCTCCTCAGCGTTGAGCAGTAGGATGCTGACTGAAGGGCCTGCAGTGCTCAGTTCATCTTATTGTTACATGGAGCCAGATCTCAACCACTGACCTTTTTATTCACCGCACTATACATTGTTAAAATAATGTATGAGGTGTCTCAGCCAAAGACACTTCATTGTGCTGTGTTCCACACGACAGAGGTGTGTGTGTGTGTGTGTGTGTATGTGCATGCATGTGTGTGCGTGCGAGTGTATGTGTGTGTGTGTGTGCATTTGTGCAAGAAAAAATACTGCATACATGTTTGATGTTAGGAGACCTAACAAGAGCATTTAAAAACATACTATATTGACAATGTTTGTGTGTGTGTGTGTGTGTGTGTTTGTGTGCGTGTGTGTGTGTGTGTGTGTGTACGTGTGTGTATATGTAGTGATATGCAGCTGCTAAAGGTACATTGAACTATAATTTTGCATCAGTAGTGCTGCGTATGTTCCGGCGACATCCTTGTGTTCCTTGTTTATATACCGTCTGTAAAACATATTTATTGCTCTGATTTTGCTGCTCTCATGTAACAAATGCTTTTAAAAAAAATGTAAATTCATCTCAGGTTTTGTGTGTTCAAAATGATAAAACAGGAAGAATAGAAAATAGAAATAAAATAAAATAAAACCAAGTTAAAATCAAGGGAAAAGACAGCTATCGAAGGCAATCATGTGCAGGCAACATGATGTAAATATAGATTTTGACTACACAAAGAGAATATTGTGTTCTCAGGCTGTCGCAAGCTGTTAATCATCTACTTTAAATGTACTTATACAACAGTGTTTTAGCTAGAAAACACATCTTTTCATGTGTTTTCTGCAACAATAGTTTTTTGTTCCACCAAAAACTTAATACTCTCAATAATAAAATTGCAATCCATCAATGAACTGCTTAGACTCAAACCTGAACTATGTTTTGTGGCCTCGAAAAGCTTGTATAAATATAATTTTCCCACAGTGCTGTTCGCTGTGATCCGCCACCATTTTTCTGCCACACTAATCTCTTTTTCTGATGAAACACAGCATTCAGGAGACAGAATGAGAGAGACAGACAGAGAGGAGGGACGGAGGCAGACAGCAGATAGAGGAGCATGGAGCCAACCTTACTGACTACCTGACAGACTGTCTGTCTACCTGCAACATGTTAAACATTTGACCTCAGCAGGAGTCGTCAGTATAATGGGACAAGATGATTTCACAGTTGGAACAACAACAAAAGCATCTATTGAAACATAAGTGAGCACCGCTTGTCTGTATTGAGTTGTTTTTTTAAAAGAAGTTTGCATATTGCATATATAAATGCTTGCGTATAAAAACAGGTAACAGGGGGATGGATGGCAGAGTGACTCCAGCACCTCTGCACCTTCCCTTCCTCCATCTTATTTATTTGTCTGTATTAGTTAGCTCCTTCTCAGCACTTAAAATTAATGTCATCCAGCAGAAAATAGAGGCTGAAAGCTCAAATTCAGCACTTTCCCAGCAGCCTGGTTATTTATCAAGCTAACAAGGAGAAGATGCATCCCGTTTCAGCCGGGCCCAGGAAATATGTGCCATTAAAGCCCAGAGCTAGTGTTTGAGAGCCAGGGAATAAAAGTGAGGGTGTCAGGGAGAGGGGATGGACGGCATCGCTAGCAGTATGGATGCAGAGAGACCAGCAGACACATTTATATAAGGGACAATAGATGCACTTCAGTAGAAGCGTAAGAAGCGAGAGGAAACACATACTCCATCTACCAAACGTGCGGCCACAATGCATATTCTGCATGTGCTGAATGTGGCTATATGAAGTGCTGATTCGCTCATGGCTATAAAAGACGACCCTTTAGGGGATACAGAAGACATAGTTTGGAGCTCTGAATAAATCATGTGGTGCCAGAGTGAGCTTAGCCCTAATTTTCTCTTTAGGAGCTGGGTGTTGAAACACGTCCCGAGGACTGTTAGTATTGTGCCGTGTTAACATCTCTATAGCATCAGGAGCTAACGCCGGAGTGTTGGATTTCAATTAGACGCTGGGTGCAACGCTAAGCAGCTAGCATTGGGCAGTCACCGCAGGGAAGAGAGAGGGGACGGTTACACGAGCGGAGCGAGGAAGGAGTGTGTGTGTGTGTGTGAGTGTGTAAGAGGAAGAGGCTGCGGGGAAGAGGAAGGCCCAGGGCTCCTGGCTGCGGTGATTCAGGGGAATACATTAGATCACACTAACCTCCGGCTGATCACAAGTTCCTCTCTCAATCATGCTGTGAAAACACAGTCACAACCTGAGGACAACAGTGGCTCTGAGGCTCACACACACACACACACACACACACACACACACACACACACACACACACACACACACACCCACACTCATACATACAGCACAAGCAGTGGTAGCAGCTTTACAACTAATTATGTTTGAATAAAGCAACACAATCACGGCTTAAACAACTGAAATATCAGAGAGAAAATTGTATATTCACATAAATTGAAAAGAGGAGCGCGTTGATGTTAAGAAGTTTAGCTCAAGGCTGCAGTTTTGTCCTCAAGTATCGAAGAAGAAAGTAAAAACACATAAAGCATTTTTAAAAACAATCCAAACCTAAACACAGTTGTTCTGTGTTCAGTTTGTGTATCTTTAACAGCAGTGTGTGACATATTATTACTTTTTGTTATTACTAATCCGGAGCCCAATTCTACTGGCTCCCTGTCTTTTCAGACCAGGCCTAATAATGAGCATACATCCTGTTCATATCCTCCCTGTCATTTGGATTTTCTGGATTGAGGGATGGCGTCTGTGTCGCTATCAAGACTGTAACAGTGTAACGAGTCTCACACTGAGCAGCTAGTAGTTATATATATCCCAGGCAGTAAATGGATAGTGAAGTGTCAGAGAATGGAGCAAATCCTTGTCGCTGCGAAACACAAAAGAACTCAACACAGCTGCAGCGTTTTATAAGTGACAATTCAATGTTTAAATTAACGGTGGGTGATTTATTGTTTATCATCTCAAATCATATTGTGGAGTTTTGCTACAATATCAGACATCATGAAATACAGTTTTGTTAACTACGTTCCTTATTTTGGTCCGATTTTTCTCATTGAAAGTGCTCCAGTTTGATTCCCAATACAATGTAGTCCAATGTCACGAACAGTAACACGGCTAAACAGATATTATGATATGCATTAAACATCAATCTTCTGCAATATTTATATTACAAAAATTCAAGCTTCGACACAAAAGAACATGGAATGACAAAAGCTTTTTAGGTGTCTCCATACACACCCCATTTATCCATTCATGCACTGAAACATGTCCTCTCTTTCTTCCCTTTTCTGACACACTCACACACCTTGATGCGTCTGCGTGCAACTGTCCTTCCTCCTCTGCCGTGTACAAAAACCTGACCTGCCTGCTGTCAGCCACAGAGGCACCTTCGTCCCGGCGCCCCCTCCCCCCGAGTGGCCGACTCACCCCGTCACCACGAGGGGTAGACGGGGAGGAGGTGGTGGTGAAGGGATGACGGGGGACAACGGGCGAGAGAGGGAAAAGTGAGGTTTGGTGGGTGGGAGGTGCAGGGGGAAGCATCGTGGGGGTGTGTTGGGTGGGGGCTCTGAAGATTCCTCTAATGTGCCCTCTCCACTCCCCTGCCTGTGACCTCAGAGCTCCTGACAGCCAGAAAGTGCTGAAGCATGCAGGTGTCTTAACGCTGCAGACACACACATCCGAGCGCACAAACACGTGCTCCACTCCACTCCACACACACACACACACACACACACACACACATATATAGATGCAGGTGTACTACCATAGCAGCCTGCATTCTGTCATTTTTTTTTACCTCTTCATCATCATCACCTCATTCCTCACTGTATCAGTACGTCACATATAACACCACGCATTATGCTGTCTACATATAATTGGTGAACAGTATAAAAAATGGACAGTGATGGAGTGCAACGCAAACACAAGCATGTGCTTCACAATGCTGAGCACATGAGGAAAGTAGAGTATACTGTCTGCTGCACAGTAAAATTAGCCGATGCTGAGGCTGTAGTTTCCTCTGTCCAGCCTCTCGACTGTACCGTGTAAAACCTGAGGTGTCCAGAGAGTGTCCTGTGTGTGTGTGTGTGTGTGTGTGTGTGTGTGTGTGTGTGTGTGTGTGGGAGGGGGGTTAGGGTTAGAGAGTTGTATTACAGTGGTGATGAGTCGCCTGGCTGCGAGGCTGATACCTCAGCAGCACCCAGCATTGACCAGGCCTTTAAATAAAGCCTTCGATCATCCAGCAGCAGAGAAGGTCACCGCCTGCCTCTGGTTACCCTGCCTGTCTGTCTGCATCCATGGCCAGGAGCCCTCCTGCCATCCCTTTCTCCCTTCCCTCGCCTCCTCCCCTCCTTCTGTTCTCTCACTCTGGTGTGAATCTTTGCATTTAAATACAGGTGCCTTCCTGTCCTCAATCCCTTAACTCCTTCCCTAACTTTGCTTCGACTCCTCACGTCGATCCTTCCTCTCCCGCTCCATATCTTTTTTTGAGAGCGCCAGAAACTAGCCTTCGCTTTTCCTCCCTCACTCCATCATCCTGCGCCATCCTCTGCTATCGCACCATCCGTCCATCTGCGTGTCAGCCAGAAATGAAAAGTAATGTACAGTGTTTGTCTCCGCAGAGAGAGCTGAGAGAGTGAAGGAGGTCAAAGGATCAAGCCAAAAGTTTTGGCCTCATCCCATGAGCACTGTGCATGTCACCCTCCTGTCAATCAAACAGCACTGTCAGAGCCCCAAAGCAGACAACTGCACAACATCGCACACAAAGGTTGCCAGAGTCTTTGAAGAGCTAAATGTGTTTGAAGGTGTCTGCGGTCCCAAAAGAGTGCTTCCTTATTAAATTAAATCAATATAAAAGACTGAACTAGTGAAAATATCAGTATGTCATGGAGCTACAGATTTAAAGCTGGGTTTTACTCTGAATGAAGAACAGAGAGCAGGTAACTGGAAATGCGGATTTTAAATTAATTATTCATATTTCTACGACATCGACAACTACGAAAGTAAAGAAAGCATGCAAAGATAAAAAAATGTGCAGCAATTATGTTCAGCATTTTCAGTATAAATTGTATTTTGATATTAAAATATATTTCAAAATATTTTGGTCTTTAAATATAAAGTGAACTTTTTCGGGTAAACACTTGAATTAAAGAGAACGGTACCTTTTGTGTATAAATGTCAATAACTAAATCAATCAGTCAATCAATCAATCAATCAATCAATCAATATATATATACATATATATATATATATACACATATATATATATGTATAAATATAAATTAATTCTGATGACTTAATTTTGTTTTTCGAGCTGACTGTAAACATTTCGTGCTGTATTTTGATAAACATACAATAGAAATGTAGATCATCAAACTTCTGCAACACTAAATGTTTAGTGTTTTAGTTTATATTTTAATTTTTCTTTAATTTCACATTAGTTTTAAATATTTTCACAGTGTAAATGCTGTAGATTAATTTGTGTTGTAAAGTAAAGGAAGTTACCTCAGACTCCGGGGTGAGGACGGAGAAGTCATAGCTCTCGATCACAGATGGAGGAATTTTCTTGACGTCCTGCGAAAACAGGAAACAGAAATGTGTTATAAAACCCGGAGTGTAATCCAACAACACAGGAAACTGCTGTCGACAAAACACACTTCACATTAAGTAATGGTTGTCATGAATTAATAAAGAAAAGTGACCCAGGACCAGGAGAGCAAAGATAAAGCTCAGAGTAATATCACTCTTTTTCATCAAACCAATACAACTTTATCTGAACAATACATTAGCGGCATCAATTTGACATATGAGCTGAATTCATGAAAGGCTGAACATCAAATATTTAAATTCACAGCTAATAATTTAGATTAACAGTTTCAAACAATTCAAAATAATCATCTATGAATTTCTAAATAAAATCAGTTTAAATATTTCAACCAAACAGATACCAGTTGTTAGATTTAAATGTAAGGTTTCAAATTGTTTTGTAATTTTTGAATACATTGTATGCTCGCTTCTAACACACACACACACACACACACACACACACACGCATGCACGCACGCACGCACACACGCACGCACGCACACACACACAGACACGCGCACACACACACACACACACACACACACACACACACACACACACACACACACACACACACACATTAGAACTGCAAGTATAAATGTTTTAGTTAATAAATGCTGGAAATTAATCTGTCAGGCCCGTCGGTTTATGAGAAGCATATCTAGATAAAATATGTCCACGTGAGTGTAAATACGACACGTTCGGGACAACAAGAGAAAACCTGCTTCAAAAACCAAATGACGAATCGTCCTGAAAAACTTTTAGCTGTGTTTCAGTGGAAGGGAACAAGGCGAAGGAGCGACAAAGTATATTAATGCCCTCCAATCCATCTTTAAGCAACAATGAGGGTCATTCATTTCCCTGTAATCCGATTCACACTGGGGCTAAATGGACTCTGATCCATTCAGCGAGACAGAAGCTCACAGCACAGACAAGTCTGCCGTCACCTGGAAAATGCTCCGACACATCAATATGGACAGACCAGACTCTCACATGCACCTTTATAGTGAGAATGTACAGTTGCAGCCACATACAAATCAATCTGCACATAATCACACACACCTATAGGTAAAGACAAACAAAGAGCTTGATAAACACACGTCGTCAGAAACAGAGGAACGTTTACACACACACACACACAAACACACACACGCACGCACACTCACCCGTAGACATGTACATACTCACACACACACACACACACTCACTGGTCGCACGTATTTGCACACACATGTCTACTCTGTGTGCACTCTTGCTAACTCAAACAACACACACACACACACACACACACTCACACACACTGTTCTTGATACTGGGGATGTGCGGCCCACGTGCACAGGGCTGCTACATGGCAGCAGTGTGTGGGGTCAAGGCCTTTCCCAGGTACAAATGAAAGGGAGAGGAGAGACACTGGAAGAGCTGAACAACACTGTGGGTCACCTTGCCTGGCTAAGAGATCAATGTCTGTTTGACTGGCTGAGAGAGAGAGAGAGAGAGAGAGAGAGAGAGAGAGAGAGAGAGAGAGAGAGAGAGAGAGAGAGAGAGAGAGAGAGGGAGAGAGACTAACTGCAGCAGAGGGGTAAATCAACTCTCTCGCTTCATTGAGATGCAGGTAAAACACACAGGGGTCGGGCTTGGTTCCAGCTGCACCCTGCATAACACAAACTTGTGCACGCGCAGACTCAAACACGCACACGAAAACATGCACACACTCAGAGTCGCATAATGCACTCGGTTTCCAAACACCCTACACCCTCACCACGTCCGCTGCGGTCCATAACTACACCACTCCACTGACTCTGTGCCCTGCAACTCAACTCACTGTTGAAAACATCAACACAGCCTCAGCTATGTTTATCCGTGAGTCAGAATATTGTGATGACATATAATTAAAACATAATTAGCTTTCATCTATTGCCCTTTAGTGATGCATTCTGAGGAGAGCTTCTTATGCAAATCTAATGTTTGAATTCTACTGCAACATGCACGAGACACATTACATGTGCCTCTGCACATTCTTTTACAGCTGAGCATTTACAGTAATCTCAATTCAACACAGGGCTATAGGATTGGATTC
>NW_027176218.1:12181165-12308665 GCF_023055335.1 Clinocottus analis | reverse complement strand
ACACACACACACACACACACACACACACACACACGCGCGCGCGCGCGCGCGCGCACACACCGTGGCAGTGACCTTGTAAGGCAGCCTAACCCCGGACACGTAGCTTTTATCTCAGCCACGCTGCTCTTTTGGATGCACTGAGTTCGTCGGGCTGCTTTCAGGAGGAGAGACACTGCAGCCGGATTCAGGTTTTAAGCTCCTGGAGCTGTCAGTCGCTACAAAACCAAATTACTCCAAGTGCCTGCTCTGGCTTTTTTTCTTTTTTTCCTCTTAAAATCATTTATATGTCTGAGTCAAATAAAACATCTTTACACTGAAGCAACAGTGGATTGCCTATACCTCGCGTTTCATATCCATAGCAAAACATGTTCACGCTAAATATTACTGTGAGCATATTTTAGTCTAAATTAGACAACCGTTATCATATCACCGCAGTATTGTCATAAAGCGTTTGACTGCAGAAAGTTTATTTTTAGACGGAATTATTTTCACGGCGTCAAAAATCACATTTTCAAAATTACACATATTTGTTCTTATGGGTATATTTGATCATTTTTACCATCTAGACCTTTTTCTCTGGTCGATTTGAAGTGAAACTCTACGGACAATATACAACAAGTGGACAGCTCCCGAGTAAAAAGTGCAAGTTTACTCTAAAAGCAATCATTAACTCAGCCTTTTCTAGGACAGCTGCACAAATATTATAGGCCCTGAGGCTAAAGTTAATTTATTTTAGAAATACTGAGTCTTGTGGTCTGATTTTCTTTTGGATTTTTTTTTAAAAGAGAATTTAAAGAGTTTTAGTTTTCTCTCTTTCATACGCAACAGGTGAAGAGCGTCCCTTATTATTTATTGAGAAACTAAATAAGACAAGAAAATACTTTAAACTATTACACCGTGTCTTTTTCAGTGGAAAAAGAATGGAAAGGCATATTGAGTGGAAGAATAAAACGAGTTCAGAGCATACATCAGAGCTGGGCTTGATCTGGAGCTGTTGTAATTACGCACCTCGTGCGCAACATCTGCATCGCCATTCAGTCCAAACTCAATGTGTATGAACAGATGTTTACGGTATCTAAATGACATTGACAGTTACAGTTCAGTTTAGATCGAGAGGAGATTAAAGGGTTGGATCAGTGTGGTGTCGCCTCAGAGACACAGTGACCAACAACATGCAACACTAAAGAGAACAAAAATAACAAACTTTATCAGGAGAATATATTTGTTTCCTTTCATGGAGGTTTATTGATGAATGGTGTATTTATTAAATTCCATTTTTAAAGTGAGCAGTCTGCCAGTTCCAGGCGATACATTTTACTTAGAAAACATCACAAAAGACTTGTAGCTGCATGATGCTTTGCTTAATTATTCCACAGCACCGGGGGAACATTTCATTTCCACTTCCAAACACTTCACAGTTTATCTTCCGAATAACACCCATAAGCTTCTGGGTAAACTTAATTAAGTTCCTTCAATGAAAGGAACACACATTAACAACGAATTACAGAAAGAAAAGATCATTTGTTTTTTTGGCGTGACAAAGTGGTCTTTTTCAGATTTATTTTAATAAATGCATTATACTTTGCTTCTGTTCTGTTGAAAGCATTTTATCATCAGCCTCACTTGTTGATCGCAATAATTGCATTTGTCATGAAAAAATAGAAATGTTTCTACAAAGAAATCTGATGTTGCGCACCTTGATATAATGTTCTCTATAGGTATATAAATCAATAGTGTATAAAGTTGCTTTATCCCACAATGTTATTTTCCCCACAAGGCTCCAAAAGCAGCCTATAAAATGTTGAAGGGTCCATCCGCGGGAACTTTCATGAAAGCAAAGTGACGGATGAACGTTCACACTTTTTAACAAATAAATCACAAAAGGAGATGAAGCTGAACAATGCGGTGGTATGGCATAACACACTCATCACACACACGTCCACAAAAACAAGTAAAAAGAAAAAGGTAAAAGCACTATCCGTACATGACCAGCATACATGGCTTCACATAACTGTTACAGTCTGACACTTCTGCTGCAACGTTTCTATGCTTTTCACATGACAAATACGATGGATAATGTGAAAATGAGATCATTCATATAAAACATGAATTGGCTTTAAACTAAAAACAAAAATGAATTTACAAGTAAATAAAGCTTGTTGAATTTCATAAAACTATTTTTGGGTAAAGGGGACAGGATGGACGGGGCGCATGGAGGCTGTAACAGCGGACCGATACTCAGAAAAGTGTTAAGTCATTTCATGCAGTTTGATGACACACATCGCGAATTGTATAGAAATCCCTGAAAATATTTGTGGAAACCGTATTCTTATTCAGTCATTCAAGCAGCCATATATATAAATATTTGTGGCCAGATATCCTTAGAAGAGGATGAAACAAAAACAAAAAACTACTGAAATACAGAAAGGTGTAAAAACCCGTTTGTCCTTATTAATAACTAACGCAACTTTAACAAAACAACTTCAACTCAAGCACACAACCTATGTTTTAGCTGGGTGCAAATTAAAAGTTTTTTTCGGTTCTTTGTGCGGGTCGGTTATTCAAACTTTTCAGCGCCGAGACTCACATGAAAAACTCCGGGGATGAGGGGTTGTGGTCACTGCCGGATCCTCCGTTTTCTCGGAAGCCGGTGCTGATGAGCTTCTCGTATTTCTCCTTGTAGGCGTCCCTCTCCCTGGCCAGCCGGGAGATCTCCTGCTTGAGGTGGTCCACCTGCTGAATGAGATGCGTCTTCTCTCCCTCCAAGACGTGCCGCTGCTGGACCCGCTTGTACCGGCAGGACTGGGCATAGCCTCTGTTCTTTAGCGTCCTCCTCTTCTGTTTCAGGCGGATCACCTCTTCTTTGCTGACCCCCCGGAGCTGCCGGTTCAATTCCCGCACCGACATTGACACCAGCTGGTCGTCCGAGAACCGGTCTTCCAAGCGCAGGTGTTGGTGGCTTCCCCCCACGCTGCCGCTGGATTGAGATCCGGAGGACGGATGGTGTGCCCCATTGTGGTGGTGGTGGTGATGGTGGTGGTGGTGGTGGGGATTCCCGTTCTGGGCAGCGGCTGCGGCGATAACCGCGGATACCACGGCGGCCGCTGATCCCATCTCCTCCCCGGCCATGGCGCCTCCTGCCCCGGCTGCGCCGCCGAACTGCTGCCCCCTGGCATAGCCATCGAAGGTCTGGAGCTGGTGACTGCTGCTGATCAGCGCCTCTACGGCGTCCTCCGGGCTAAAGCCCAGAGCCTCGGGGTTCAACTGCTGTTGGTACCCGGTCATCCAGTAGAAATCCTCCAAGTGTCCCTTTTGCTCGCTCCCTGATCCCGGACTGGGCGCCGAGAAGCTTGGCGAGGGGGGAACCGAGCTGCAAGGCGTGCTCATCGGGGTGGAAGATAGGGATCCCCCGGCGACCAGGCGGCTGCACTGGCTGATGCTGCGATCGGGCTCCACCGGCTCCTTTTTCACTTCAAACTTCATCAGATCGAAGTCATTAACATATTCCATGGCCAGGGGACTGGTGGGCAGGTCGGAGTTGCTCATTGCCAGCTCTGATGCCATCCTCTTGCTGTTGACAGTCCTCCAAAGGGGGTGAGGAGCACCTGTCAAAGTGGGCTGCTGAGACACGCACTGAGCCAGCTTGATTTCTTTATTTATTTTCTTCAAAACCGGAGAAAAAGTGGATTTTCACGCACTAATTGCGCAGCGCAGGATTTGGTTTTGTGAGTCGATAAGTTTTTTTTCTTCAGTCTGTGTTGCACAGACGCATTGGAGCAGCGCTGTTTCCTCCCTCTCTCCCAGCGTGCGGGTGTCTGAGCGCCGCTGTCTGTGTTTCTACCATTTAACACTTCATGGCTCCTTTTAGGATTAGTGCGCCAAATTGACGAGGTTCACGCACGTGTCCCTGGCAAATAGTTGCTTTGTGGAGAAAAAAAACCCTCCACCCTAAGATTGATAGATATGTTTCTCAGGCATCAGTCAGCCGACGAGTTAAAAAGCATTGCTTAGTTTTATAGGCACCCTGACGTCAGGACTGAAATATGAAATTGACTGAGACTCAGCCAATGAGGAGCTCAGCCTGGGGACCTAATTAGCATAATAGTATAGAAACTAAAGTTTTCTGAACTGTCCAAGCCCATTAGCAGATTGACACATGACACGTAATATTCATTCTTCTGTCACTTTGCATGGAAAAGAACAAAAGCCAGTAAAATAAAACAGATTCTGAGGAATGACAGAAGATGTCAGATGTTGAATATGCAGGTGTATGTGTGTTTCTTGGATTAGCATTAGATTATGATTGCAACATATATTTAACGTTTAGCCAGCATTATATTAATCACTTGACATTTCATTTATATTTTCAAATAAGATTTTTTTTGTTGTTAAAAATTGTTTGTTTCAGAACTGTCTGTTGTTTGTCAGACATTAATAATCCAGTTTTCTCTTAGTCTTGATCCAGACTGTGCACAGGTATATTTCATATAAGCAGATTTATAATTAAGGTGTTAGAGCTCGGCTCACACAACACAACCGTTTCATTCGCGCTATACGCAAAGTTTTTGTAATTAAATTCATCTTAATGAGTTTCATTCAGCAATCAAATACAAATCCATACTACACATATACTCGATAGATAAACAGTCGCTATTCAACATATAATCGCAGCAATATTTTAATACAGCGAGTCTTTGTGAGATGAAGGTGAAAGTGTTTGAAGGGAGCGTGGCACGGGTCTGGTTGAATGACATCGTTTGGAAACCCAACGTCGCCACCTTTCGGTGCAAAACAATATTTCATGTGGCTTTTATTAAGGTCTGTATGTGTCCGAAACACCAGCTGTGTGCAAACTGTTTCTGAGTAATGTAAAATATGTATTTTTTTTGTGATCACTTTGTCCTTGGAGAGCATCGTCTGCTAGACATACTGCAGGACATTAAGCTTATTTAACAGGACAAACATTTTCTTCCATGACTCTTTCAGACAAAAGTATTATTTATGTTCAAAATAAACGAAAAAACAAACAAAAACAAAGGTTACCTTAAAAAAAACGTCATAAACAACTTTTTCCTAAAGGAGAAAAAACATTTTTTGTCACCATAAATGCAAGTTCTTGTCAACGTAAAACATATTTTTTTCTAATGGAATACTCTGTAGTGACACCATCTTCATCTGTGTCCTTATGGAGGCAGAAGTCTCAATCCCATGTCAGGATCACAGTCTCATTCCTGCAGCACATTCCTCAGGAGTGGTGGCACATAAGAACAAACAATAAGGACGACTACACACAGAGGACTTGAGAGTAAATAAGAGAACTCTCCCTGGAACATGTCACACGGGGAAGCTTCAGAAAACTACAAAGCCGCCAGCAGATAATCCAACTCCCCGGTGTCTCAACGCAAGTAAATATTCTCTTGGTCCCTGTGACTGTTCATGGGGACTTAACGTTAAACAGGAAGGATAAACATCGTGTTTTATTCATTAGAACACACAACAGAGGCCCCTCTGATGCTTTTGAATAAATATTAAACAGATGAGGTGTCCCCTCTGATGCTACTATATGTTGTTGCTGTTGTAGTGTAAATTGAGACTGGTAGTAGGATTTATACAGATGGGAAGTAACAGCGATGCATTTTTTTTTGTATAGGCGGTATTTCTTTTTATACAGTTATTTGTTTAAGTCTTTTAACCTATCATGACGTTTAGTGACTGTAAAATTATGTCATAATGGAGGAAGGTAAATAATCAAAAGAATGTGACCAAAAGTCCTGCAAGAACACCGACAAAATGACATAAAACATCATCAAAATGAGAAGTGCTCTCACTGTACATGTACAATTTGTTGTCACACAAGTCAGACAGAGAGTGCAGTTTATAGTTCATGTGTCCACACAGCTCCATATTTGAAGCAGCAGTGGACACTAGCTGCTGTGTGAGCTCTGGGTTTGCCAGATCTCTTAAACCAGGATTTATCGGCCCGGGAGTCTCAAGGGTTAACAAGCAGAGTCCAGAGCCAATGCATCAGCTGTGTTACTGAGGTCTAATAGTCCTGTATGCACCCCATTCTGTCTCCCTTTGGAGTTTCTATGTAGGCAGCTTGTTCCCACACATTTACTACTGTCTTTATTTTATCGAGGATGATTTCTTTCCCTACACTATACAAGGGTTGCACTCAGGCATATATCATAAAACAAGCGAGGAGTACCACTTATACAGCATTAGTGCAAGGAAGTTAAGCGCTTTTGTACACCATTTTGATTATGACTTATCTAAATATGTTGTAATAAATGCCAGACAACAGAAAAGACAACATGCGATCAGTTATTTCTCTCTCCAAATAAATTGAATTAGGATAAAAGTTTTGTTCCTGGTGCATTGAATAGGTTCATCAAAGTAAAAATGGAGGCTGAGTTCACTTACTGTAAGAATGACACACCTACGCCAATACACCAACTAAATTGAGTTAAATACATGAAACTAATATTTGTATTAGGTTGTGAAACCAGAACTTCACAGTTAAATGTGTGTGAATGAAAACATCCATCCTTTGAGGCCGGGTGACTCTTTTGTAACGCTGCTTGCTCTGGCCTTATGGTACAAACTGCTCTGTGTTAATAGTCTGGCCTCTACATGTGGAGCCCAGCTACAATACGTGTTAATGAGACACTGTCTGACCTTTCAGAGTTCACCCCAGGAGAACACTGCTGCATCCTGGGTAAAGGATAGCCAATGCTCCCAAAGTTCCCAGTGATTTACTGGTACAGTGACTTTGCTAATTGTTACATCTATTAAAAACATCCTCATTACAGTGTGACTTATGTGCTACGTTGCAATAGACTTCACTTTTATTTTCAGCATGCTAACCTTTTGTTTGCCTCTGGGGTTCCCTGAAGATGTGCATTTACAGAGGATGTGCACGACTTGTTGTTTGTTACCCACCTTTGTAATAGAAATGTTTTGCTTACAGGTGACAAAGCAGGAGCGACTCGTGAGGTTTGTCTAATAAATAACAAGCAGAAATACAATTTGTTTCGGACAAATATGGCAACTTGCACAGCACAATATGATCTTATGCTGTATAAAATATTATCACAAAAAAAAAGGACAGGAGGATTGAGAGCTTTGAAAAAAAAGACTAATTAAAGCTCACTTTATGCATCTGCAAGATATGCATTTTATAAACCCACTCACTATTCAAAATCTTAAGTGTGCCAAAAATAGCCAAAGACATTACCATATTTAACAGACAGTAACTTAAATAAAACGACAGAAATTAAACTAAAGGATTTCTGCATGACCAAGATTATGCCTTATAATCATTCATTACGTTCCCAATGGGAGGTAGGCTTCATATTCATTTTCAATCCCTGTTTAATGCCATATATTAAACTCTGGTGGCACCCCACATTGGGGACAACCAGACAAGTGGGCTCAGCGGGCTCATCTGAGACACATTTAATTAGCAGGACAGAAAATGAAATGTTGCGTGGGGTCTTAACTAACTGTTGTATCTTTTGTAATAGAATGAGGAGCTGTGAGAAGCTATTACAAGGAGGAGCAGAGCGGTGCTCTTTTCTCTGCCAGTGCTTTATAAGAGGGAATACAAAAATGCATATTAAGATAATAAGCTCACGCATCACGGAAACAAAGTGCCATAATCACAAAGTGTTACGTTTTGAGAGAACAGGCTTTGTCTCTCTCTCTCTCTCCCTCCCTCTCTCTCCCTTTCACTATCTCACTGTCCTGTTCTTCAACCCTGCCCTAATCAGACTTTTACAACCTCTTCGATTCATCTACTTGCCCAGAGAGCAGGTAGTCGCTGTGACTTTGAACTGTTTGTTTATGTGTGGAGTTGAAAAACGTCTGCATGGTCATGGAGGAGAAATGGGTCCTCAACAAGTGATTACCTTCCAGTGTACCAGAGAGATAGAGGAGTCGAGAAAGACAGGACATGGGCTCACCTTTAATATGTTTGTATTAAGGACTGAGGTCGCTCTGTTGTTTTTGCTCCGATCAAGCACTGCTTTTTAAACTCCACAGTGGCAGCGATGTCCACCACCGTCAAGCACCCGTAAAGCCTCAAAATGGAAGTATTATGCAGAGTAAAACCCCAGAGCAGAGTAAGATTCAGATTCAAATGACTGGATGCTCTTGATTAGGAAACCACGTGAAAACTCTTTCTCTCTCTCTCTCTGGCTCTGTGCCTGCCAGAAGGATGCTTCAACCCGGTAATTGGCCACAATGAGCAGACTTGCATGTGTCAAACTCTCCTCTTCACATCTGGTTATTGTCTCTCACAGCAGGTGGACATCACAGGCATCGTCTGAGCGGTCTCATCTGCTCTCTGTCTCTGTGTGGATGCACTGCTATTATACTTTAAAAACCAGCAAAACTGCAAGGGCAGTTTGAAATATGAGAATTTTAGCGGGTAACATGTTGAAGAGATGTGGGTCCTTCACATGTCAGTGCAGTCTGCGAGTTAATGATTTTCAAGGGCTTTCTGAATACACAAATATGTGAATTCGGACAGTAAGAGGAAATAGTTGATTGAAGAGGTTTTGAGGTTCATGAATGTGATTATGTTCACACACCAAAATTATGTGTGAAACGTTTGGAACCTGAGCTCATCTTCTCTCATTAGACACACACTGCTACATTATTGGCCTCATTAGCTATCCCCACCGTGCATCACCCAGCATGTGGAGAAGCAGGTAGAGGAAGTCAACACTCACAAAAGCACAAAAACAATACAAAGCTATTGGCTTTTCCTCAAAGCTTATGGTTTCTTTTAATTGCTAATGACTGAGGTTTTCTATTTTTAGGTGTATGCATGAACACAGTGTTTGCAGGCTTGTCTTCCAGTATGCACATGGCATGGTGATTCATGTTGCAGTTGGAGGTTATGAGTTGTTATTCATGTGGCTGGTATATGCGCCGTGCCATGTGCTCTCTGCAACTGTTCACTGTTATTAATGTCCACAGTTTCCATTCTGTGCTGTTATTAATGCGACTCATATACATTAAGAGTTTCCTCATTAGTCAGAGTTGAACTGTGTCACACAGAGAAGAGGTGCACAGAGTCCTCTTCCTCTTTACCCTGCTTCACCTCTTCCACATCGTCATCACCCTCATCCAAACGATAATATAGAGTCACGTACACACAGACAAATAACTACAGCAGCTCTTCCTGAGTCCACAGATTTACTTACCAGGACTAAAATTACTTTAGTGGTTCGGAGAGTCAGGAGTTCTCTGATTACACAGATTTATTTTTATGTAAAACAAGAACCTAGTTTAGGAATGAGATAAACATTAAGATCCAGATTGAATAATATTGAAGTTATACCCTTAGTCAAATAGTTGAGCCAACTTTTAGTACAGCCTCGAAAAAGAAAGCCTACTCAATAGCAGCATAATTTGTAACTAAAAGTAAGAGTGTTTCTCATACAGACACTTGCACAATGAGTCGTTGTATGTTCTTCCAGAGGGCTGGAGAAGCCATGGCTCTGTTGAGATCAGTCCAGACAACAGTGAGGTGGATCCACATTACAGATGCAGCAGTCCACATGGCTAACGTTGCTTCTCTCCTCTGAAGTCTTTCCACACATGCTTTCATCCCTTTGGAGACACTAAGAGATTCAACCAAAAGAAAGATGAGAATGTAAACTCCTCGGCATGCAGTGTGATTTAAGATTATTGCAGATGAATGTAAATATTAATTTTAACCTCCCCTTGATAATCCCCTCATCTATTCCTCAGAAATGGAAGAATAATTTGCCTATAGGTCTTAGTAAGCAGAGGAGTGTGTGAGGGAGCAAGCCAACTAAAGACACATCTCTCTGCGTTGTTCTGCACTCTGTCAGAGAGGAAGATGCAGAGACAATACAGCCCACAGGGCACCACAGCCTCATACAACAATCCTTTATATCTCCACTAGATTAATGCCAGGAGACAAATGCACTTCCACTGGGATATTCAATTCTCTGGAGGAGGACGAGGGAGGAGAAGGAAGGGAAAAGGTTGATTGTTGCTGGCCCGAGGGTTGAGTGAAGCGGGATGATAAGCAGGCTTCATGTAATGGGTGGACTTTTGGTTATGGCAATATTGAGTGTGGAAATGAAATGTTTATCAGATGTGGTTTTGAGAGAGAGACGGGAGGAGCAAGGGAGCAGGGGGAGGCCTGGGATAAGCGTTAATCTGGCTGCTAAATGGAGGGTTTGACATGTTGTGTCTGTCTGGAGAACCCAGTGGGACTCATCCACTCTTCATCTCCTCTCTACACACTTTGATCAAGCCCACAAGCGATCACAATCAGCACCTCGGTATGTTGAGAGAGAAACGCAGGAACATTTGGAAAATAATATATATATATGTATATATATATATATATATATATATATATATATATATATATATATATATATATATATATATATATATATATATATATATATATATTTTATTCTAACTAAAAGAAAAAAGATTCCTGAGTCCTGAGAACGACACATCATTTGGGGGGGAAAAGGAGGTTATGACAGCAAGAGGGAGTAAGATGAAGAAGAGAGGAAAGTATCTTTAAGCTTTTCCTAAAAACGCACAAACAGACTTAGTAAGAGTTAGTCATGGTTCTTTGCGCACTCACAGTAGATTTGGATGCTTACACTGGAGCAGAGACACCCTTCCTGTTGCTTATCCGCTTCCTGAGCCTCAATTTGTATTGAAATCCCTCACAGGCAATTATCCATATGCGAATGGTGTACTTACTCTGAGCTTATATAAGTTTCTTTCTCGGTAAGCCGCACCATTTTCATTTTAAAACTGTGATTACAATTTCAGAGTTTATTGCGACGAGAAAATGGCAAAAATGGGTGCTCATAGTTAACACAGAGCATAAAATCCAGCAGGACCTCTCGCTGGCTGTATAATTTGAAAGATTGAATAATCTTTCCCTGACGTGATGTTGAAAATCCCTTTGCAAGAGGGGGACGTGGGCAGCAGTTGGCATCTATGTGGTCAGGAAGACATTTTGTTGAGTAAAGTGTTGGCAGGCACGAGGAACCCCCGCCACCGCTCAACCCCCGCCTCCTCACCCACCTCTCTGGCTGTCAGGAGTGTCATATATCTGGGGGATATCTGAGGGCGAGGGAGATCGCAGCCCAATTACGGGCTGATAACTAATCAATAGGCCACTTATTCCTACAGCAGGAAGTAAAGGAATGGGCCCCTGGGACAAGTAGTTCAGATTACTCTCCCCTCAACATGGGACAGCCACTAATGATGAGACAGAAAAAGAAGTGGAGAGGCAGAAAGATGGGGAATATTAAAGAAGAAAAAAAATGGGCGGGAAAAATGGGCGGGGAGAAGCTTACTAAAGTGTATTGTTGAACTAAGCAGTCGATGTCCAGTAAACACAACCTAGATCTTTATAGATGTACTGGCAGATGGATGGTTCACATTACCATCACCAACAAAAACAACTTCAAGATAAGATAATCCTTTATGAGTCCCTCAGTGGGGAAATTACAGGATTACAGTAGCATTGCTCACAAGTAAATACAGATTTTTTTTTTTAAATCAAGCAATATAAATAAACAGAAAAACAGTAATAAAACAAAATTAAAAATTGAAGAGTGTGAAGAATATTAAATATACAGATGGAATAAAAATAAGAATGTGTATAAAAGTACTTAAACATAATAGATATTACAAGTATCACACCAGGTGGTAAATTAAAAGTGTTTACAAGTGTTGAAGTGATTCGTGGCTACTGGGGGCTCAACTTATTGTGCAGCCTGACAGCAGTGGGGAGAAAGGACTTGCGGTACCTCTCCCTCAGACACCGGTCACTGTGCAGCACAGCCAGAGTGTCCTGCTTGGGGTGGGAGGCGTGGTTCATCAGGGATGAGAGCTTAGTCATCATCCTAGTGTCCCCCACTACCTCAACGGTATCTAGAGGACGCCCCAGCGCGCTGCTGGCCTTCATCAGCCGCCGAGATGCTGCTGACCCAGAAGACCACTCTGTAAAAGATGGCTGATGCCACCACAGAGTCAAAGAATGTCTTCAGGAGTAATTTCCATTTAAAGGAAATTAATAGTTTCTATTTTAAGTAGAATTACGTAGGAATAATCACTATATATCAATAAGAATGATAAGTCAATCATGTACAGTCTTTACACGCCGACACCATCCTGAAGCTGCAGCTACATACATTTCAGCAAAATCTCCTCAGGTGGTCAAAAGCAGGCGGCACCTGAAATAGTGTGGATTGGGTTGTAAACTTACGGGACCAGCAACAGCAGTGCGAGCAGTGTCTGTCGTGAACGTCTCTCATTTACGACAGACAAACACCAACCCTTCCTCTCTGCTGATAGTATTTGGGCAAAAGTAAAGTAGACTAACTGGCCAGCAGCAGTGAAGCCTGTCTCACTTTGTTCCACATACAAACAAATGGAAAGCAAAACTTTAGTCTGAGTCGGTGTCACAAGAATGAGTCTCATTAGACAAAATAAATGACACCTGAAGAGTCTTTAACTACGTTTCTATCATAAAACCTTTTTTTCCCACATTAGTGAGCTCTGTGAAACTGTCTTTGTGAAGATCGCTGGCGGGATATCCCAGTTTACCGTTTATGTTGGTCAACCTTTAATCCTCTTCTACAACCTCCCTTCTTAGAGATGGTCATTAATATATATTCTGTGTTCTGCCTCTGCAGAGACTCAGGGTAGTTAGCAGTCATGCTAGCTTTAGACTTGGTCCTGGTATCTGCGTCAAAACCAACCGTCTCTTGATGCTTGAAGGGTCCTCTTTCCATGGAACACAGGAACTATTCGTTCTCATTTATTTTGACAGGCCATTCGTTTTGTCGCTCCTCTGTCACTGTCGTCCTCATGAAGAAATATGGCAGCAGTCTCTGCCCCTGTCCCCCGCACCTCGTGCCCTTAGCTGACAACCTGCCCAGACCCCGGTCATGCCCTCCACCTCCTTGCCCCCACCCCTCACACACACACACACACACACACACACACACACACACACACACACACACACACACACACACTCTCTCTCTCTCTCTCTTCCATAATATCATGTAGATTATCAACAATTTCTGGCATTTCAGTCTTTGTGTTTAAAGTTAATGCATTATCTGTCATAATGTCAGCACACTTTTTAACAGGCTATAAAGAAGAAATGGAAACTATGGGCATGGCTAGTCTGTAGCTTCTTTTTAAGTAGCACTGTCTAATCAGTGGAATGGTGTTTTTGGCTCTCAGGCATAAAGTATCAGTGAAAGACAAAGTCATAAACCATCACCATCAGGTTTCCCCCAAAAGGCTGGTTTATCCCTCTTCCTCACGAGATCAGTACAAAGCTACTTTACCGCCTCTTAAACCCGACATGACAATACAGACGAACAACAGTCCTCAATGACTCCTGTGATTAAACACAAGCGGTAGTTTTGGATGAAGAGAGACGGGAGAGAGAGAAACAGTGACAGAGAGGGAGAGTCTCTCCTCCGCACAACTTCATCTCACAATCAGTTGCATTTGGCATCGTTGGCCAGATCCAAAGTTTTCCAGTCAGAAGAACAATGCCACGCTCCCTCCAAATCGATTGGTAATACGTCTCATCCCATTGATGCCATCTCTAATCCATTCTGGGCTCCTTTGCAAGATGGAGATGGAGAGCCAGAGGGAGAGGTATGGCAAGGAGCGTGGAGAGAGAGAGAGAGAGAGAGAGAGAGAGAGAGAGAGAGAGAGAGAGAGAGAGAGAGAAAGAGAGAGAAAAAAACGTAAATACTGGCTGAGCGGCAACGTATTCTGAAGAATTTGTGTTGTGTCTTTTTTCTCTCTCCCTCTCTCCCTGCACTGCAATGGGGCTGTGTTGTTAAGCTCTTTAGTCCGCGTGGCTAATGAAATAGGGTTGGCAGGATTACACAGGGCTAAAGCACTGTGCCTGGTGAGCCTTGGAGAAACCGCTGTAGCTCCGCCAAGTGAAAGGGAGGGAAAAGAGGAGGGGGTTTGGAGAGCGGAAGAGGGCAAGGACAGAGTTTTGGGGGAAGGGAGATGGTAGGTTAATTGTAGAAAGTAAAACACCTTGCAGTACAAGACCATAATCACAACTCTCAGGTCTCATTCTGGATTGTTTTTTAGACGTTTGTTGCAATGAGGTAGTTGGCCTCTGAGTCTGTTGAACCCTCTGCTCCCGAGAGGCTCTTAATTTTGAGGGTGGCCAACTGCTGGTGGAGAAAGAAAATAGAGTGAAGTAGAAGATAGCTCACACTTGCCTTCTAATAGCCATAAAAGCAGCAGAAGGTTTTTAACTAGTCGTAAAATCAGTGGCAGGAACAGGAGGATATTAATTAGATTAGCGCATTCATGGTCCTGTGATCACCTCTTCTGCTTCCATGATCATTTCTGAGGGATTGAATTAGATCAGTTCATCATGTGACGGGCTGTATATTGTGAATAATATGAACACATTGACTGAGTGATTCTGAGAAAAAACATTTTGAACATATACGGTATGTTTAAAATGTCAGTGAAACTTCTTCAATGTTTTAAATAACATTTGCCTCTACACCGCAATGATGGAAACCCCGTCCAAATGTGGTTTACACTCCGCTATGTACATCATTAAAGAGGCATTTATCAAAATGGCCCTATTTAATAGGCTACATATACTGAATGTTGTTGTGGCCTTTTTGTAATATTTTGAAAAACTTGCAAGCCCTTTCCTAAAAGAAGATCTAAAATAATATACCCAAAATGAATCAAAAATAATTTCTAAAGGCTTACATACACATTTCTAGTGTCCTTTGAAACATAGCAATCTGAGTAATATGAATTTATTGCAAGTAAACATACGTATGTTACCATTCATGGCGATGCAATCATTAAAAATATTTAACCTTGCCTTATCACAATATTAACCACGATTCAATAGATGATGATACTGGATGTCTGATACAACATTTATGGCGGGCTCCATGTCTTGTCCATGCTTACTGTCTCCATATTGACTCTTTACTGAGCATTTGACTTCACTATTTATTTCCAAATAGCCGTGTTATAAATTAAATCTCCCAAAAACATTGAAATAGACATTTTCACAATGAATAATGATCAAAATGCATATTTGTATTCGTATATGTAAATCCTGGCAGATAAATGGAGAATGCAGGGCCCACATTGCTGAATGAGATATCGTGCTGTGCGTGATTGGAGACAGAGAGCCTCCAGGTGGCCGCGAAGAGACAAAGCTCTCACCGGTGAATCGCTGCTGACTTCTCCCTGAGGCTCACGCCGACTTCCTGAAGCCCAACTCTCAGGACCATGTGTAAATGAAATCTGCAGTTTTTTGGCAAATATAACATACACCTTGGTAAAACAATGTGTGTAAAATGTGAAGATTGACTTTGATATTGTGTACGCTGTGTGTTTTGAGAAGTGGTGCATTTGTGTTCTTTAGAATGCTCAGAATTGATCTTTTCAATGGTACTATGATATTGTAGAGCAACAATACGGTCATATTTGTACAATCTACTATTGAACCAGGTCATATTTGTACAACTTACTATTTTTTGGTTATTATTTCTAGTAATAAATAGTCTAAACAATAGTACAGTTGGTGAAAGATGAACCCAATGTTTTCAAAACAGTACTAACTGCATGTTCTCGTTGTTTTGTAGCCGTATCTGATCTGTCAGCCTCACGGAGCCTATTAGTAAAAAATGGTGAAAGTTAGCAATGTCTGATTTGATATGAATGCAGCCTACAAGTCAACATATCTTGTCTTCTGCTGCTTCGGCTTTGACTATTCTTTTTTTTTTTTTAAATGTGCCTCTTGTGATTCCTTTAACTTTATAGAGGTCCAATTCTTAATCGCTGTGCTGCTCCTCTAAAGCATCATTCAGTTTAACCCTCCGTTTATGGCAGGGAGTCATCTCTCTCCCCGGCCTTTTCTTCTATCTTCTTCCTCTCCCTTTCCGTCTCCCCTCCTCTTGTCACATTGCAGGAATAAATCTGTTTCCAAACATAATGGAGCCCACCGGGGGGGAGGGTCCTCAGTTTAGTATACCACTCTCTGATTGGCCGCCTGGCTTGTTGTCGTATATGATGATAAATCTGGCCCAGGTGTCACCTCCTCGGCAGCAGGTGAGGATTGATGGGATACAGGAGGACTATCCATCATCCTGGGCAGGTGGCACGCTATCGGAATTTGGGAAATCTGTTCCCAATCAGGGTCCCGCAGTGCTCGGCGGGCCTCGCAACGCTGTTTGGGAGGCGTTACTGGAAATCAATGGCAAGCACTCAAGGTCAATGTACTGTTGGAAAACTCCGTAAGCTCTGACGGATAGATCCCTCCACTCTTTCTCTGCCTCTTCCACTTTCTCTCACTTTCTTCATGGGTGAATGCGAGGAGACACTGACATCTTCTAGCCTTCCCCATCCTCTGTTAAAGGAGAGGTGGTTTTTAGTTGGATGTCATAGTGGCTGTCTGGAGTCATTTGCGATGTAGCCCTTCTCTAGGTGGAGCCAGCGAGTGCCAATCTGGGGCCGAGGCTGGGACTGGGGTTGGGGCCGGGAGTATCGGAGATCTAATAAAAGCCCAGGGCGCCTGCCTGGCTCCTTATTCTTATAGATTACCTGTAAGTCACCTTGTCCCTGCTACTGTAAGGGTTGGGAGTTAAGCTGCATAAAGGCAGACATTCACCCTCACCTCCTTGGCTGGCTGAAAGTCAATTCAAACTGCAGATCAGAGGAGGGAGAAACTTTGTTCCAAGTCTGCTGCAAGTCAGTGATTCAGCATCTAGTCAAACTGCGATGTCAGGTGCGGCCCTTATTTTTGTCTTAAAAAAGTGATTGGCACATAATAATAGCGTTTATCCACAGTTTGTTGGATCAATACTGTATAGCATACATGTGTTCCAGGTGAGCTTTGCTTCTTTCGCTTTTTACTTTAGGTTTTTCAGGCAACTTGTTGCAGAATTACAAACCTGAAATTTTCCCTTAAAGCAACGATAATCAATATGTTTCATTGTTATGGCTTACAACGCCGTCTTCACCGACAGCATCCACCCTCAGGTAAACCATAGTTTGCCCTATAAGTGCTGTTAACACTCTTAGCTTTGAGCTGCCGGCTCGCTGTCGACACGTTGAGAGACGTTTAGAGGCAATCGAAATGCTTCCAATCTCAGATCTTGCAGGTTTAATTCCTCACCAGGTCTAACTTGCTGTCATACGGAATAATCATCAGTGAACATGTTAGGGTGAGGCTGACAACAAGAAGATCTTTTATCCAGAATTTTCCTGTATTTTTTCTTTATGCTTGCATATTGGCGAATAACACCAATAACAACTAATTTAGTTGGAGAAAAATCAAACCATTTTCATTGTCATTATGAAACATGAAAAAGGTTTTCGTCTCTCACATCTGTTATGCAGGCGTAAGACAACAGAAGAAGAATGCAATGTTTTATCAGTTCCAGCGAGGTTTTCTCCTCGTAGTAGAAAGAAAAGTATATTGCAGATTTGTAAAAAAATATCCGGTAGAGCTATATTGTAAAATCAGATTTGTTGGAGGTGCTAGAGAACACATACCTTCCTGAAACTGAATTTGATATATTTGATGTGCAAATTACTTTTCAGGTACTTTCTTATTCAACACAACTCCACTCCTACCCCTCCACACACACACACACACACACACACACACACACACACACACACACACACACACACACGCACACACACAGTAGCTATCTGTCACTGTACGTTGACCTCATTACCTGTCTGGAGGTCAGCTGCAGGGAAGGTCACAGACCTAACCTACTCTGTTCCTGTTCCTGAACACTTTAAGCTCAAATCGTCTTCTCTCACCCTTTGACTTTCATGCTCATTCTTCTTTTATCAACATTTAACTGGACTATACTTTATTTCATATGTCTGTCTTGTATGTCTAAGTCCATTTTACCTTTTCCTGTACAGTACTTGTCTTCACATTCGCCACCCTACCCCTCTATCCCAAGGTGACCCTGCCTCCCAATCCCCACTATCGGTCAGGCTCGGGCCCCTATTAATCCTACTTCATTTGTCCTGCCTCTTCCCTCCACTTTCGGAGGAATTTATGACAGTACCTTAAATGCTAATGGAGTCTAATCTGTGGAGAGCTTCGCTCTTTTCTAAAGACTCCTATCACTCTTTGTGCCACATGCATACAATGAGTCCACACATACAGGGACAGAGCCAGACTGGTATTAAGAGAAAGTTCCCTCAGTGAATAGACGGCGCATGTTCATTCAAATGTATTTCTACTCAGGAAATCATGTCCTCTTTGTGGAATAGTGAAAATAATATATATTTTTTTCGTTGAAAGTTTCAAAAGATGAATCCTCTATCAAAGTTCAATGGCTCAGGGTAAGAGTCACTGCAGTGAACTGGAGAGATTAATTTTGGGCTGGGTTAATTCACTTGGACTGAGTGTGCGTCTGTCCCTGTGTCTGTCTGTCACGGTGACAATTAACGTGGAAACTCCTCGAGAATGTTTAGCCTCACTCAAGGATAAAACCTGTACAAAATAAGTGCTTTCTTTCGAAATTGTGTGTTTATAAGGGAGAGGATAAAAATGGACAATTTTCTGCCTCACTAGTTTATTCAATGCAGGGGTAAAATAATGCACATTTTAAATGGATGTAATTACTAGTTATCACTGGCAGTTACTCCAAGTCACTTTGTGCTGGGATAGAGTGAAGGGACCAGTGATTTCTCTTCAACACTGGAAGCTATATACCAAACACACAATGGTCCTGTGAGGGGAACAATTGTGGTACTTCAATTCAGCACACAGATCATCTCCTTTTGGCCAGAGGGAGAGGGAAGGATGATATTTGTGAACAACAGACAAGGACAGAAAAAAAACTGTTGAAATGCTGTGTTGGAGTTGGTTCTAACATATGAGACATAAAACACTTAAGTGGCCATGCAGATACGCATACATATGCACATGCGCACCATCATAGACCACAAGCCGTGATCTCGATATAATGAAGCGTTAATTAGTGAAGCATTAGTCTCTTCTACACATCTATATAATGTCCTAATCTGCTCTAATCCAAATGACTTCATAATGAAGTGCTGTCTGCCTGCAAAGACCCCACTTCTGTCAGGTGATATATCAGGTAATGAAGAGAGTGCTTTGCACGCACACACACACACACACACACACACACACACACACACACACACACACACACACACACACACACACACACACACGCTTTATTATTACAGTAATATTGTACAGCATTAATACAGTTATATTTTCATAATGAAATGTATAACCATAATTGCCTGAAGTTTTTTTTCAATATCAAATAAAGACAGAAAATCCACGAAATAAATTAGATTTTTGCCACTCTAAAACATTTATGAACACGATTGCAGCTTATTCTATAATAAATATTGACATGAAATGTGTTGCATTGCATGTCACATGCTAAACAATATTATATATTTAGACATTTAGGGGGGATTCACAGACAAATTAGCCTTAATAATCAACTCCGTATAATTGCATCCGTAATATCAATGGAGAAACATCATATTAGAATGCACTGAGGCATGTGTGTGTGTGTGTGTGTGTGTGTGTGTGTGTGTGTGTGTGTGTGTGTGTGTGTGTGTGTGTGTGTGTGTGTGTGTGTGCGTGTGCGTGTGTGTGTGTGTGTGTGTGTGTGAGTGCACCTCCATGCTCATGTTAATTCTGTGCTGGTCACTGGAGTAAGCTACGCTAGAGAAGGCAAAGCTGTGATTGCGTTGAGCTCTGTGCTGCGACCGACAGACTTAATACCAGCCCCACTGGGCTGAGATCAGCTATTAAGATAAACCCGGCCAACTTAGTTTAATTCCTGGGCAGAATTACGCTCAGACCTGGCCAAGATTTGCATTCATGGAAATTTCATTAAAAGACTAATTTTGGCCAAGATTTAGGTTCTCTTGTTATTTCTGAAGACAGAACATTGTCATTTGCATGAATGCATTATGTATGAGAAACACTGTGACATAAAGCAGTTTAGGAAAAGACACACCTTTTATTTCAAGCCCTTTTTTATTTGTATGAAAGAGGAAAGTGTGGGTGTATGATCCAGTATCACGTGCAGGCCACATCTATTACCAACCTTGTCAGCTGTGCTCTCTTTGTGGTCGTGACCTCTTTGAAAAGGCCCGTGTGTGGTACAATTGTTGATTCATTTATCTGAATATGAATTGAAGCAGGTCATTGACTGATCTGGCAGTTCAGTGAAGCAACCAGAATAACGATAGCTGCTGAGACCTCAGTGAGGCTTCAATAATCAGAAGGTAATAAAGCTGGTCATCCTACGGTTAAAACACAGCCTGACAGTGAGCTATTGTTTCCTGGAACTGTAGCTACCCATAAGGCAGTTCTATTCTCATAATCACCACACATAATGGATGATATGGGTCAACGTGGAGGTGGGGTATTTTTCATGCTCATTTTTAGCCAGCCAGCCTATTCTTTTATAGAACCTCTTGAGCGAGTTGGAACATCGCTGAATCTCACACTGCATTTCTTCCTGTTTTAACCTTGGTTTGACTTGTTTACCTCAAAACGTCAGGGGGAGGTCACACTCCAGGCTGTTTGGAGGAGAAGAAACAACAGGAGTAGTAGCAAGGAGGGGTAACGAGTTTTTCAAGACTGTTTCTCACTGACCAACAACAGTACAGTTTGTTGAATTGATTCTGCAAATTTAATTTCAAGGAAAAATAAGAGAATGCTTTTTAAAGCTCAACACACAAACATCCATTTTTTTTTTTTTAAAGATCAACTTCTACTGAGATGAATGTGAGGGCACACTTCAAAACCCTTGTTATATTTTCATATACGTCTCCATATTAAGCCATGCATTTATAAGGGTGTATTGAATGTAAAACACAATAAACCATATGGCGTTTTTATTTGTTTTCTAGTGCAGGTTTACGGCAACAAATAAAAGTAAACGTGTAGGAGTTTTATGACACAAGAAATTAAACAAGACTTTTCACTGCACCCTGATGACTGAGGACAGTAAATGTGACAATCAACAGCAAGAAATGCAGCCTTACAACATAGCCTTTGCACACCACATCAACTTGTTTCTATTATAAGACATATATATGGTTCTTGGTGGTCACTAGTTCCCAACAATGGTTGAAATAACTGAATTGCCAAAAAACCTAGTCATATTCACACAGAAATGTGTGCATTTATCAGATCCAGTGTCTTCTGCTTATGTGCAGTAAGTCTACACAAAGAACAACTGCCTCACGCACTATTGCCTCCTGCTCCTTAAATCCACACTGTAACACTGTCAGGGGCTTTAGTGAACGTGTTTACAGTGCTGTACGGCCAGTGATCATGAAGTAGCCTCTTTCTCCCCCCAGCTCCATCTCAACCGCCTTAAACTTTAATAGTGGACAGTTAAATATTAATAACTGATATCAGTGGGGGCTGCTTTACTGTTTTGGCAGCAGTACAACATTAGCCCGCTCCATAACTGCTGCGGTGGTCCTGTTCCAGAGAACACACACACACACACGCACACACACACACACACACACACACACACACACACACACACACACACACACACACACACACACACACACACACACACACACCAAGCTCATACATAGCACACACACACGTGACCACACTATATTGTAGGCATAGGCAGACATACACACACACAGAAAATGTACAGAGACATTGTATTATTAGTTATTAATGCTATTAGCACAACCGCTTCCAATTTGAAAATGAATATTTCCAAGAGAAAAAAAATACACACAAAAATATTAAAGCTAAATACATTTAGCTATGATCATGCAAACTAAGGCAGACAGTGTAAACGTGAATTTTACAATAGAGTGGTTTTTGTGATTCTGCATAGTAAAAAGTGTGATTATTTTTTTTCTTTTCTTGAGCTGAAATAAAATATAGATAGGGCCTGAGGATTCCTGTTTCTGTACATGTAACACAAACAAGGGTGCATCTTAATAAAAACAATATGATTGGCACTATAGAAATAGTGATAACATTTAAACAGTCAGCTTCTCCCTTTAAGTAGTACCTGACAAACTATGCTGATGACTTGCTTTATGCTGCATAATTGTTGACCACAGTCATTTATGTCTGTGTTTTACATGTTGGTATTAGTCTCAAAAAAGCTTTCAGGCTCTCTGTCATGTCCCATTTTCTAACATTCAGGTGCTCTGGTTTGTCAACACAGATGTCTCGGTGTGTACATCTTTACCTAAACATGCAATGTCTCCACAGGTCAGCAGACATCACATACACTGTCTCCTGGCGCCTGGAGGGTCTCAGGTTTGAGTACAGCCTAACTAGCTCGGCGAAAACACAACCTTTTCCGCCTCAAGGCTACACTAAAACAGGCCACACTTCAATCACAATTACCTTAATTAAGACAGAAACTAAAGCTCAGCATTCACACAAGCAACAGACATGCAGGAGATAGTCAACAGGAGTTTAAATCAAAAATTCTGCTCTATGCTCAAATGTGTTGTTCATGACTCCATCAGCAAAAACAAACTAGTTAACAAGACCTTGACGTGAGTGCTGCCTCTGTGGGTACATTCCCACATAAAGCTGTACCTGTGGTCAACTTTTTATGAGACTGTAGTACAACTAAATCAGCACAAAATATTGGAAATTCAAAGAGTTTGAGATCATATTGTTCTGAAGGGAAATTTCGCAATATTCAAAGTAAAAGTAAAGAAAAACATGAATAAATGATTCTCAGTAAAACACATATTCCCAGTGAGCATTTGCCTGTTTGCGTTTTATCTCAGGAAACGAGTCATCCAGTCGGTTCAGAAGAGCGGGTGTCAGCACTTTTGGCACGTTCTCTCTCTTCTTGTTTTCTCTCTGTCTCTCTCACCCTCTTGCCTTATGTTGTGCTTTGCATTTCCCAGATGAATCAGATGGGTTGAGGAGTGAAGTGAGCATATACACGTTAATCCTTTATTTGCTTGATGAACATATTTGTTTACTCCAGGGTACTCACACTTAGAGGCAATTACATCCCCCTATCTCAACCTCTAATTACAGGTTTTGTAATACAATCAAGGTCTTCAAAGTCAAGTGCACTGAAACACCTTCTTTGAGATTTCTTTTTTATATAACCTGCTAATCATATACTGTATTTATGGACATGCTTTTAAATATCTAAACACTTAAAGAACATTACATTTTAACTTTACGAATGAAAAAAAATAAATTCTGGTCAAAGCAGAAGTCCCAAATGTCCTCTCGCCCACCCTGCCACGTCCTGTGAATGTCTCATATAACTCTTCATCCCGTGAAACTTTGTTGACTGCTGCTGTGATGAAGCTCGGGCTTGCAGCTTGTAAGCCTGTTCTCATCCAGAGGTCATTGTGGAGGAGAGCTCAATGGGCCGGCACCGGCCCCTACTGTGCTGCCAAGACGAGAGCAGGAGCGCTGCTAATCTGAGAATTGGGGGGATTAGGCTGCACTGTTATTGTCTGTTTGATGAGGGATTAAATTTGGTTAATCCAGACCTTCATATGGGATTCCTCATTTAAGATAGCAGCGCAGTTCCATCACACAGCTTAACTAAGTCTCTCTCACTCACTCTCTCTGTCTCTCGCCCTCTTTTCTCAAACCAATCAATATTTATTTTTGCTCTCTCACTCCTTCCCCATGTGTATTTGTGTGTCTACATCTTCACTCCCCATTTACCTATGATTGTGATCGCTTCTGATAAGGTGTGAACATAATTAACCGTGCTATTTAAATCATCCGATATAATTATGACATTAAATGCAATATGTAACTTGGAAATAAAAGTAGTACATTTAAATCCAATCTGCTTATGCTAATCAATTAGCATGTGATTGTAGATGTTTGCAATAAAGAACATCGTAAGAAAATATATATTACAGATTAATTTTGAACACAAGTAGAAAAAAAAATACTCATTACTGAGGCCCCTGCATCGATCCAGCATCCTTCAGACAACAAGTTATTTATTTACTAATATTTTTTATGTATTCAAACAAGGTCGGAGGGTCTAGGATTTTCAAGTTAGTGATAAACCTTCTTAAAAAAGACATAAAACAACAATAGTATTGTAACTAAGTCCTGTATTTTTCCTGACAATGCAGCTTTTTTTCACATTGCCAGAACATTATCCAAATTACAAACATGCAGATTTAGCTTCAATCCAAGGTAAAGTCTGTGTCTTTGGCATCATTTGTTAGATACGACATATTGACATTATTTCTCCGGTTCATAACACAGATTGATGCATGTGAATAAATCTCAACTTTATTTATTCAATATTTATGATGTGCTTTTCTATATGTTTCTGTAGGTATAGCTGCTCTCAGGAGAACACATAAAAAGACAATAACAATATTCTAAGTGCCATTTTGCTGTATCATCACTGTCCTCGCTGATGTATTCAGTTTTATTGTACTTTTCATTCAGTCAATACAAAAAGAAAGTGTTTTTTACATAGCTTGCCACTTGCCAATACAAAAGTCATAAAAGTATATGATCTAATTGATTCGGAGTGAAAATATATTCCAAAGTTTTATGCATCCGAGTAGACCCCGCACAGGAAACAGATGTACATGTATTTCTTAATCTCCCAAAATATGCTTACTTGTGACAGGCAAATAAAGCCACATATGTACATTTAAACAGTTAATAAAACAAAGCCTGTTTAACAATCAGAGCATGTGGGAGAACAGGAGAGCGAGATGGGTGAAAGTCAGTATATCATCCATTTATATCTGCACAGCAGCTTGTAAAATCTAGAGCATTGTCTGTGCCACACGTGCACCGCTTCCCTCTCGCTGACATCTCCCCCTCCTCCTTCCCTCAGCCACACCATTTAGAACAGTTGGCATCATTAATGGGAGGGATTGCCTCTAAATTGGCAACAATGAAAAGAAAAATTATGAGTGGCAGAGTGCTGGAAAGTAAGAGAGGGCGGGTGGAAGGAAGAAGGGAAGAATTAGTAGTATCCTAATAATTTAGCCCCCTGTGGCTGAGATGACAGGAGCGTTATTCTGAAGGAAGGCCCCGCTGCTCGAGAAATGAAAGGTTGTAATGAAACTTAAGCGTGTGTGTGTGTGTGTGAGCGTGTGTATGTGTGTGTATACACAAACGTGTGTGTTGCTCTTCCTCAGCAGCTCAGTACATTTGATTTGGCAAGTATTTTCTCACTTAGCAATCAGGCTGGTTATGGAGAGGGCTGCTGTGACAGAAGCCCTGTGTGTTTTTCTTTTTGTCAGAAACAGAGAACCAGAGAGCCATGTCAGCCGTGAGGTTTGGTTTTGTAAGCCCTGTACAGACTTTCTCCAAGCCATTACTCTATTTACTCCTGCAACTATACATACATCAGACCAGAGCTTTGAGAACTTTAGTGTAACTTTTCTAAAATAATAATAAAAAAAGAAGACACTCTACAAACTGTTACCCCCAAAATGTGGTGCAATCCATGGAGTATTTGTACTGGACCAGTCAAACAGTCTCTGTCTTCTGTGTGTGTGTGTGTGTGTGTGTGTGTGTGTGTGTGTGTGTGTGTGTGTGTGTGTGTGTGTGTGTGTGTGTGTGTGTGTGTGTGAGAATGTGGGCCCAGTGACAGCTCCGTCCCTCACCTGTCCCCCACAGCGCTATCTAGGGACCCCCTCCCAGGCCTTCTCTTTAGGGAAGAGGGGAGACACCCCAGACACCTCCCCACACTCAACTCCACTTCTTCCTTTGAACACTTCCTCTACTTCAATGGCAACTTGTCTAAAAAAGCTCCTGCACTCCGTTCCTCACACAGCCACTTATAAGAAAGAATTCTCTCTTTCTCTCCTCTCTCACTAGCTCTCCTTCTCCCTGCCTTCTCTCTCTTTCTCGGCTGGCACTTGTAATTATCTTATGCCTGGGAGACAGGTTTTAAGCAGAGGTGTCAGACCAGGTGCTTCCTGACAGCTGGGGATGATTAGGAGAATTCTGGAGTTCTGTCACTGGTCTCCATGGTGCTCCCCACGGCGACCAGGATGCCTTGTTGTCACAGCAACAATAGCAGTTCTTAATTTGTTGACGGGGAGAAATTCATCAAGGCCTTGGTGGCTCTGCAACCCTAAACAACAGGCCCTCTGGGGGGTAGGAAGGCGCACCGAGGGACCAGTGACTGTGCGACTGATGGAGGGACAAAACTTCTGCAGCTCCTCCTCACTTTGCTCATCACATATTATATGCACTGCTACTTCTCACTTTTCTTCATTGTCTTGACTTTCTCCATCTCTCTCTGTCTCCTGATGCTCTTTCACTGCTTTTTGTAAAAATCTTAAAACTATCCGTCCCACAAATCGAGTTCCACCCATGTAGTGCTCTTTACACACACACACACACACACACACACACACACACACACACACACACACACGCGCGCAAACACACGCACACACACGCACACACACACACACAGTTGTAACTTTTGATGTTGAATAAAGCTCAGCTCACTGTCCTCAGCATTCTGTCTGTATCTATTTGTTTGCTCATCGATGCTGTAATGTGTATCAGGTACTGTGCTGTCAAGAGTACGGACAGCAGTGTATGTGTCTGCTCCTGTGTTATAACTTGTGCTTCAGGACTACAAGAGGCCAGCGACTTACACACAGACACAAAGGCCTCATAAATGTTGGATTGGAGTCCCTCTGCTGTGACTGACACACACACACACACACACACACACACACACACACACACACACACACACTCACACACACACACACTCAGCCTAACGATTGAACCACAGTGCTGCTGGGATACATTACAGCCCCAAACCACACATGCAGTCTGCACAGGTAGATCATTTGGTGTCTTTGAACACAGCTGGCTAAATTCGATCATGTTAATAATACAAACTGTATAGTAGCATTTCTTTTAAGTCTGTTTGGCTAGAAGATGTGGAATCTGCCAGACTTATCAAATAACGGTCATGTTATCTACCATGAAGCTGGTGGGACTGCAGGTCTGAAGGAAATGTGCAGATGAAAAGAGAGAAAAACTGCCTTCCTTACACCTGTCGGTTCCAGCGTTGCTCAGTATAACGCCAGCTTTATGTATTTGCCAAACAAAACAGCATATCAGTATTCATTAAGCACATATGTCATGCGCACACACACACACACACACACACACACACACACACACACACACACAGCTGAAAAAAGAGAGAGATGGCATGTCCAATTACGTCTAAGTGATCACTGAGAGAGATTTTCAGTGGGAAAACTCCTTAGTTGCCTGTATGATGAACTCAGCAGGATGAAGGCGACACACACACACACACACACACACACACACGCTTTGTGGAGGCCCAGGGTGGCGAAGCGAGAGGGTCTAATTGAGGGGAGATAATGAGTGAGTTTGGGCCTCCCCGCTGGCACCACCATGGATGCTCTCTCACCTCTCATCACGTCTCCATTCACTGACAGAGCCAAGGTGCTCAACATGCAAAGGAGCCTCCTAATGTTGCTTCTATTGATTTGCTCTGAAATTAATATTGATTCAAAAACCTCCGCATGTTGAATTTATCATTTGCTTGGTATGTTGGATAGATCTTGAAGCCATGAAGAGCGTGAGTGAGATGAGACGTATAGGAACGCAGCTACGAGCGCTCCTTTGCTGTCCGTGTACGTGGTGACATTTTGAGGGAGAGCGGGTACACTTTGAGAAGTAAAGAGGGAAAGAAAAACAAGTTAAGAGGGAAAGTTAAGTAAAATGCTGACATCTTCAGAAGAGGCTTCGTTGTTGGCATTGTTCATACGCTTTCTTGCAAATACAGAAAAGAGGAATACTAGAGGGGAATAGGAGCTAATTAAAACTAAGATCAAAGCCTCCCTTTAAGTGTTTTTCCTCGACACATCCGGGAAAACTCAAAACACTGCTTTTATTTTTCTGCCACCTCAGATATTTCATTTTGGGAAAAAAGACAAATACAGTGAACTTTCTTTGAGTACATATTGTTAACTAATCATCCCATTCAGTTTGCCAACATGACCCGCTAACAAAAACAGAGGGTGTCCGGCGTGGTTTGTTCGTTGTGACGATGAGCTCTCCTTTATGACCTTCCCACATACACCTTGAAACCTTTTTACGACCAAGATCGCCCTGGATCCTGATTTAATTTCTCTTCATAAACGATCTTGTCTTAATCCAGCACCAGGCAATTAAGAATGGAGTCTTCGCCTCCATTAACATTTCAATTAATTTCCAGCACAATGTGCGTGTGTGTGTGTGTGTGTGTGTGTGTGTGTGACTGGAGCCCAGGGTACTGATAGATCCCCTGTAGCTCTGCGAGGATTACACCCCTAATCTACACTGTCACTCTGAATGAGCCGAAAGACACACACACTGCACTGAGGGGTGTGGGAGCTGTCAGGTCCTCTTATTGCAGATGGTATAGCTTCACAAAGACATGCACGTACACACAGAACCCACAATGGATTCTGACGCAGGTTACATATTGTACGTATGGCTCCTATAAGGTTTCTTGCCCTCAGAGAGTTTTTTTACCTCTTAGGTAACTGCTGCTTTCTGTCCCAGATTCGGGATCTTGGTTATTTGTCTTGCTAACAGTATGAGGTAAGATTAAGAAGCTATGTGGAGCTCTATGTGTCCTACAGTCATATATCAGAGGGAATTACAAACGTGTTCTTTTTTTCACTCGGGCATTCACACCATCCAGAAGATATAACGCTCATCCATTTGATGGTGGGTCAAGTGATTGAAAAGTGACCCGGCATGTTACATATTTTCCAGACAATTATCTGGGGTTGCAAGTTAATTGCATATTTATATGTCTTGTTTTTATTTTATTTTATTGATTCATTGTCAATTACAAAGAAGGGAGGAACAATTGTGAAAATGTCCACTGCTTCTTTTGTATGATCAAAAGTTCAAAACCAAAAAAAAAGGCTAAAAAAAGAAAGCAAATCTTGAGATTTGAGAAAGTGAACCAGCTTGATAAACAACTTTAATTTTGCACCAATGGGTCCTGCAAGAGACACAAAAATACAAATAAATATTCTGACTTAAAGTCTGTGGAAGCAAGATGTAACCAAAATAATGTAAAAATAATTAATCAATTAATTGGTTTTCCACAACAATTAACATTGACAAAAGTAAACTATAGCATTTTTTAATCTAAAACTATAATCTAGCAATTTAATGTGTCTCATTTGATGAATATTTGTTCTTTTTTAATTAGAAATGACACTTCAGCTCACAAAAAGCTTCTCTGTCACAGAAAATTGCTACAGTGTAAAACTGGTGCTTCTACTGTAACCTGTGGTGAATGGATTCTGTCAAATACACAACATGGAAAATCCTTTCTTTATTCTCTGATTCACGTCAAGTTTTTGGAAAGGAACAGCATTCATGTGATCTGTCTGTGCTGCACAATATTGTAATTAAAACTGCATCCTGATCCTGCTTCAGAATAATACATTCTGGTCTCAGATCCAATGAATTATGTAAGTAATCGTTCGCTCTATGAGGGAAAGCATAGGACCACGAGTAGAATCCAGGTGGGACTGTAACATCACTGTCACTCTATAGGTTTTGTGGAGGTCACATTCATCATGTGACGCTTTCAGGTCCAATAGGAAGCAACAGTATTACACGGTTCACTCAGGATTGTAAGTGATTGAGCTGTGCTGTTATGTGACACTGTATTGAGTTAGACCCAAACAGGTCACACCAACCCTTCCCGCCTCATCAACATCACCAGGCCTTAAAAATGGCCTGCTCACCCCAATCAATGACCCTAATATACATACATTTGCATACTAACCTAATGGATCTTTAGCTTGATCGGACCTGAGCAGCACATGAGCATTTGTCTTTGTATCAAGCACTTTGTCACAGACAGCAGCAGCAGATTACATGCTGGCATGCATTCAGGCTCAATTTGGTTCCAGGCCATTTGCAATTTGTATTTTAAAGTCTTGTAAAAGATGTTGTTACCCTTTAATTTATCCAACATGAACCATTTGAAGTGTCTTTTTTAATGCATATTATTGTTAACCAAAAAATGCTCAATGATGAATCCGGTTGCATGAAATTAGCACCTGAAGTCCCAGTAAAGACTAATCAGAGGAACGGCTCCGCCTGGGTCCGCTAGTCCATGTTGGTGGATTTACTTACTAACTGACTGTTAGTTAGTTGTGATGGGCAGGTGGCGCCTTGCTGCTAGCTGCTACCATCTGTGTAAGAAAGGGTGTGAATGGGTGAGTGACATGAAGCGTGAAAGCGCTTTAAGTGGTTGAAAGACTGAAAAGTGCAATGCACCATCTACAGTTTATAATCACCAGCTTTTAAAATCATAGATTTTTTATACAAACAGCTTGGAATAGGTCTTATTATTTATATAAAAAATGCATCCTGTTAATAATAATTATGTTATATAGAAAAACATAGGGCTACATTACATTTTCTCCACGCTACATACATGCTTTACATTAACTTTGAGCCTGGCCCTGTGTGTAGGAAATTTGACATGAAGCATCAGTGGCTTGAGTCGGACTCGTCTGTGTGATGTCCCGTCACTAACGTCCAGCTACACTAGAAAGCAACTAGTTTGTCTGAATGGTTAAACTTAAAGGCAGATTGAAAGGTTAGCCGTCTTAGAGAGAGTGGAGGTGTAATATAGTTTAAATGTGTGCATAAGAGGGCTCATTTTAAGACAGTGAAACGCAATCATAGTGTTGATGTGACAGAAAAAGTTGACGAAAGAAAACCCTGCTTACTTTCTCACCTCCACACACTCACCATGGCATGAAGTGGGTGTTACAGAAAGAGTCGGCGGCAGTCACAGCTATTCCAAAATCATAAAGTTTCCGAATCTGTTTATCTGACAACCAGTTCTGATAGAGCATTGTGGTCTCTTAACTGTTTTTCTGAAACAAAAGAATCCAGATTTGGATTTCCGTCTCTTAATCCATTTTCTGTCCATTCGCTTACTTGTAACTCTCTGAATATTGTCTCTGTGTTCTGGTTCATATATTCATGTAGAGTTTACTGCTCCTGCCAAAATGTAATGCTTTCTGAGATTGTTTTCACATACATTCAGGATTTTATCTGTACTTTATCCATATTTCTTAATATCCCTCCTTTTTTCTCTGATCTCTCACAAAATCACTACCCCAAAAGAGAAAGAGCGAGAAAGAAGGCCAACTGTATAAACTCCTGCCAAGTATCCTCCTCGGGGCAGGCTTAAACGGGTCTGTGGCAGTCCATTTATTTATCAGTGGCTAAATTCAATAAAACGGCCCATATATGAAAGAGGGGAAATACCAGCGCTGTCTGACCAGACGATTTATCACAGCTGGGAAACATGTTGTTGCTCTTATCTGTCCAACACTGCTGCATTCTTTCACTGCTGATGACATATAGCTCTCCCCACATCCACCCACGGTGACAGGCTGGAAGCCTGCAGACAGGTACCATTGACTGTGTACTGTGTACAGAAACGGATATCTGCAGAATAAAAGTCTAATTTGAAGTTTGTAACAACTGGTTTTCATTTGCTTACTAGCCTCAATTTATCCTGAATAATAAAATACATTTTGCATTCAATTAAAAACTAGAAAGTCAAAATGTTCCTGTTTCCAGTTTGAAAGTTTGTGTGGGCTCCAACTAAATATATTCATATGGAGACATGAGAGTATTGGTCAAGAAGTAAGCTAAAAAAAGATGAAATGACCAAAAAATGTACACACCATTTATTTTTCAAATTAAGGTATATGTTAAGTGACAACAAAATAGTGAAGGGCGAGGCTTTAATTGTTTTTACTCTTCAATGGAATGAAGCACATGTTGTTTTTTATATATTTTTTCTAAAGTTTCAATATGAGGATAATCTCAACTCAGAACTAATATTACAATATTTACTTCAGCTGTTACAGACAGACAGAGACACACACACACACACACACACACACTCACTCACAATCCTAACTAAGTGCAACACCAGACTTGTTTACAGCTAACAATGTGGGAGGCCTCATTGGACACTTGGTGATTAAATGAGCAGGTCAGGGCAACAGCACATTCCCCTGTCACTCAACTGATGGCAGATTAGTTGTTTGACTGGCAGCCATCAACTACCGTTTTTGCAGGTGTGTGCATGTACACACACATACGCACACACATGGATGTCACCATGTCTAAGTCTGTTGACAGGTCTGGCCACAGGTCTGCCTTGTCCATTGCCTGTCCAGTCCCGTCTCTCCATCCATCTGTCTTTAGCTATATATTGACCACGTCACACACCAAATCCTGATTCCTGGTTGCACGAACTGAAATTGGTGCCTTATCCTCACACCCTATCTCCTCGTTCCTTGGACAGACAGATGGACAGACTGAAGGATACTTGGACAGATCCATGCAGGTCCCCAAGGACAGTTGCAGTCAGTCTGATTAAGCCTACTCATAGCCGCATGCAGCCACTCACACACAAACACATTTACACTGGCACATACACGCCTGGTCCACTCCAATATGATGTGTGTCCATTGATATTGTGGGTGTAATTATATGCAGTTGATTTGTCTGTAGACTACCTCCTAAATGTCTAAATATATACATGTTTAGTGGTGACATTTAATAAAAGTCAGATTTGATAGGATTACTGTTAATTAATTTTGACTATTTTTGGTCTCTCTTTTTTTCTTATTGTAAAAATTACAATGAAGAGTTCCAAGACAATGTGTGTTATGAATTGTATATTTAATATATAGTATTCAAGACATTTTGGAGAATATGAGATTAAGGTGTGTATATATATTTATATATATATATATATATATATATATATATATATATATATATATATATATATATATATCCTTTATAGTGTGTTCATTGAGGGTCTCTCTCTCTCTCTCTCTCTCTCTCTCTCTCTCTCTCTCTCTCTCTCTCTCTCTCTCTCTCTATCTCACACACACACACACACACACACACACACACACACACACACACACACACACACACACACACACACACACACACACACGGTTACCTAAATGGGTCTGGCATCATTTTGTATTGCAAGCATGTCCATTACCATGGAAAAGCTAAAAAAAATATTAAAAAAGTCTATATTTTGTTAAACCAGACATTGTCATTATTAGAACAATTTAGGTAAAGGTCCATTATGTAGAACTGGCCAAAGCGAGGGACAGTCTGGTGCCAGCTATCACGTTATCTGTGTCAAATCACCAGATATTAATTCAATGGGAGCCGTGGCTGCCATCAAATTGTGCCTTTTTTTGTCTTTAGCTGTCCCAGTGTGCAGTTGATTACATTACATTACATTTCATTTAGCTGACGCTTTTATCCAAAGTGACTTACAATAAGTGCATTCAACCGTGAGAACAAACTCAGATCAACAAGAATCAGGATAATACAATTTCTTCAATAAAGTCAAACTACAAAGTGCTATCAGTGAGAGCCATCTGAGTGCTATCAAAGTGCTACTAGTACTGTCTTTATTTAAAGTGTAGTCAAAAAAGTTTTTAGTTTGCGACGGAAGATGTAAACACTTCCTGCTGTCCTGATGTCAATGCGGAGCTCATTCCACCATCGAGGAGCCAGGACAGCCTGTTTAGCTCGCAGTGACAGAGCTACAAGCTGATTGGCTGAAGCTTAGCGGAGTGAACAAGCTGGGGCGTACGGTTGTACCATGTGCTGGATATAGATGATCAGAGCCTGCACCAGAACCTGTGCCACCTTCTGAGTGAGAAGGGGACGTATTCTCCTGATGTTGTACAGCATGTACCTACAGGAACGTGTTGTTGCGGTAATGTTGGCAGTCAGGGAGAGTTGACTGTCGAGAGTCACACTGAGGTTCCTGGCAGTCGGAGTCGGGGCCAGCACCGAGTTGTTGAAAGTAATAGTGAGGTCGTGGGTAACCCAGTTGATCTACGCTGAATGTTAATACGTTATATGAGGTAAAGGGATGGAGCAGTCTTTATGTCTGGAGATGATTCTGATGAATGTTCATTGATTGACAGTTACCCACGTTAAGGTCACTTCCTGTTCAAATAATTAACTTGATTGGCTTGAAAATGAGACTCCAGAACGTGCATGTAAGATCAAACATCTTAGTGGATTATCCACTGGACATTCTCTCATACAAAGTGTACTAGCAGATAAGCCCAAATGTACAAATTACCTTTATTAATATGTGTAATTTTAATAGTTTGGTTGATGGCATTCATACATTAAGGTTAGTTGATAATGGCTGAGTCTACTTGTTATGGAAATAACATTAGTGTCAATAATGTCATCAACGTGCAGCTTTTATACATATTAGTTGCTCATACGTCTTTACAGAAGTCTGTATGAGTGTTTTAGAGTTGTGCAACAATATTGTTCTGATATTATACATACTACAAAGCTACAAAATATACCTTACCTAGTTTATAAATACAATTTAAGAACACACACACATTGCAGCCAGCAGGGGAACATTCTCTGGTTGCATTCCCATGGTAGTTTGCACAAACCCCTCAGGCAAAAGCTTTATCCCCGAGCTAACACGCTGGAAAGCCTCTGAGTACCCCAATGATCAAAGTTGCCCATTTGTTTGAACACACTGAGACAGTCATTAGAAATGCATATTACACGACAGCTATTGCATATTAACACAGTCAGGCAGCCAATTAATCATTAGCTCATCAATATCTCATTTGCATGAAATTATTCTCTTTTAAGAGCCTGTGTTTGAGGTGACGGGGTGAGCTCATCGATAATGCTAATGTCCCTGTGGGCCTGGGAGAGGAAGGGAAGGGGGGGGGAGAGATGGGGAGACCTTGTTCAAGTGTTAGACTCCCACTTTAAATACCATATGAAGAGAATTAGCATGTGCATTAGCTAGAAGACTTTTATATCAATGTGTCGGAGAGTTTCTGTGAATATGCTTTAGGGAAACAAATTTATGCAGACAAGACATGCGTGCGATACACACACCCATACAAACTCACATACAAACGTGCACGCAGACACGCACACATGCTATTGGCTAGGCCAGAGTGAGTGCATAGTCTCAAGGTCACCTGAGGCTCAGGGCTCTTATAGATTGCAGCGATGGTGCGTATGTGCCCTGGCCACACCTTTGTGTGTGTCAGTGTGTGTGTGTGTGTGTGTGTGTGTGTGTGTGTGTGTGTGTGTGTGTGTGTGTGTGTGTCAGGGCTGGCAGATGGAAATGGCAGCACTGGGAGTGATTCTGTCACCCTTCCCTAAAGAGGAAGGTGAGATGTGCCGTGCTTGTTATCCATCAAGACATTGAATCCACAGATGGAATATGGGAAAAGGGAGAGAGGTGGAAACGCAAAATGCAAAATGCATGACTTCTCAGTCAATTTGAATAACGGTGAAGCAGACAGTAATTTTAATCAACATCTTTATCATAAAGACATCACATCTAGTTTTGCATCATTTTTAATTATACATACTTATTTGCAACAGTATACCAGTATTCTTCAAATTTGGCGTTGAAGTTAATTCTTGTCCTTGGAAATGGTAGTTTGAGAAAAAACAAAAACAAATCAAGGTCCAGTCACTGGCATACAATTACAGTCCACTGATGAAGGCCATTTGATACAGTTCAAGGCTCGATAAAAAGCTAGTTAGTGGCCCTTGAGTTGGAATTGTTTTGTCAAACTACTATTTCCAAGGTCAAGAATAAACTTTCATGTTCAACTTTTAAGCAGCAGATTAATCATGATCACTTCGCAAAATCCTGCTCATGAAGACTGTGTGAAATGGATGAAAGCTCCAGGACCTGAGATTGTTTTGAAAAACTAGTCCCTCAATCTTCAACTTTCTAAAAGTTGTTATTTAAGACATAACTTGGCCAGACAGAACTGAGCCGCTGAGATTCAGGCAGCTAATTCAATTAAATGTAATTAAATGGTATAGACTGTATTAAATGTTGTGTATGATTATTCTACAACGATAAAATACTTCTTCATGTGAATCTCACCTCTTGTCTTCTTTCAACAGGCTCCACTTTTTCTTCTTGTTTCTCCTTTCCGTCCTCGTTTTGCATCCAGCTTGGGGAGGTGATGTGGGCACTCTTAGCTGATTACCAAACATAAAAAGGTTTTTCTAAGTTCAAGACTTTTCATTGATTACCGACCCCCCCACCTTCTGCTCACTCGCTGCCTCTCCTCGTCTCCTCATTGTCAATCCTCCGGTCTCTCCCCACCCTTACCTCTTCCTGTACGCCTTCCCCTCTTTACCAGCACCAGAACCTGTCCATGTCACCCATGTTAAGTGTGTCAACATAACACAGCGCTGCCAGTTGATATAACTGTGCGAGTGTGTGTGAACACAATCTCTGTGTCTGTCTATTCAAGTGTTTGTGTTTGAAGATACACTTGAGGCCTAATTAGAACCGTTATAGCTGCAAAGGGAGTGGTATAATGGCACATAATGAAAAATGACAAATTTCCTCTCCAATAAAAGCGAAATTGATTAATGAAAAGCACTTTGAGATAGAAGAGGTAAAGCGTTGTTGGATATAAAAGATGATGTATTAATCCTCTGCCGTTACAGATGGTTCAACCCTCCTGACAACTGCTATTCTGTCGAGACACTGTTAGCATGCATAATTATGCTAATTACGATCTAATTAAGCGCTAATTCTTTAGAGAGTCTCTTTCTTTGGTTGTAATTTAACACGACTCAGCATTTAACACTTCTTAAAGAATTTCACACCCCCCTGTGATTCACTTGTAGTCCTCATTTCGTTTGTTATGTGTTGTAGACACATGTAGACCTCCGCACTGGTCAAACAATGATGTAAAAAAAGGCCACGGTTGAGAGAGGAATGGGCCTGGAGCAAGAACGAAGAAGAGAGAGAATTCAGTGCACTGGCATGGACAGACAGATAATGGGGGAAAAAGACAGTGTGTACAATAGCCTGTGTTAGAAACTGATATATGTTTTGCTGAATTTTGACATAGTTCATCAGTGAAAAGTTGCATCACTCAGTAAAAAATGGCGGTATGACAGGGCATCACTATTACATGAATGGTGCTTTCACTCTCCATCAATGCATACAGTGTGCAGTGATTTTTTATTTTTTTTTACTGGGTTTGTGTTTTCAGTAGTAGCATAATTAGTTTTACAGTGGGCTGACAGGACATTGTTATTTTGAATGACAGACAGATCACAAGTTGTTACAGTATATTGCGTCAGAGAATAGAAATTGTGTGACAGTGATCCAGTATGTGTTCAACAGTGACCCTGCGTATACACACAGGCGGTGACTCACTGTCATTAAAACAAACCCATTACAAAGTTGACATGACATCTGTCAACCCAGTCATCATCACAGGTCAGGTCTCTTGACCTCTCCCTGTCATGCTGCATGCAGTGATCAGACTTAATGCTGCTCACTGATTGGCTGCCGAGCAAAAGCTGTTTCATAATGCCATCTTTTGCACAGACAGGAAGGGCTTTGTCCAGTTTCCGCAAATTGGCCAGTGTGTTTTTCTTTAGGAAATCATGTTTTTAGAGCCCCGGTCGGCAGTTTCAGCATGCCTACCTTTTTGGTAACATATATCCAGAAGTTTACATGGCCAGATCTTATCTTAAAATTCAAACTCAAACGTGATATAAATTTCAGACTGAAAAATGTTTCAAGAGAAGAAACAGATGCAACATAGTGTGGACATTTTCTATGTTACCTTAAATCAATGATGGTCCTGTTGGAGCAGGAGTATGTGCAGATAATGAAGTGTGGCACTAAGTAACTGCGGAGTCCCTGCCAAAGCTTAATTAGAGATTCATCCACTGGTATATATCACCGTTAGTGTGTGTCAACAGGGTGCCGTGCATCAGCCACTGACAGAAAAGGGTTTATGGCTCAAACTGCGTGTGCACGTGTGTGCGTGTGCGTGTGTGCGTGCGTGTGTGGTTTGTGTGTGTAACAACCATACAAGCCTGTGAAATTATTGACCAAAAATTAATGAGAGGTAGGAAGTTTAGCACCTGTTTCAGTCTATTGTTAAAGGAGATCCTGCAAGGAAATTCACTGTGTGCGGCCTACGTTATCTGATGGCCAATTCCAACTTCAACAAATGCTAAACTAATTTTGTCTTCACACAATAAGTAAATAATCCCACCATCAAGTCAGTGTGCACTATTTAGTTTCAGTAAATTAATTAACAAAGAAAATTCAGATTTCAGAATTGCTTTTGTGTCAGTGTGCCATTTTTTAGACAAACCATTTCAATTTAAGCACAGTACTTCATTTAACATTGCACATGCACAATTTTGCATGTGAGGAAATGTTAATAACTCGTCAATTTGTCCTGTGAAGAATATTCAAAATTCAATATTTATACATTTTTCCTCCTTTGTGAGACCATCATTGAAACACTTGTTGTTTAAGCATTCATTGTTGAAACCCATAACACTTTTGTTTTGAATTAGTTTCAAATCATCTTTAAAACAAATACTGGATGTAAATGTTATTAACTCCATGGAAACATGTAACAACATTTATTTAGTGCAGAGGCAACTTAGTTTAAAATGTTTCCAGAATATGCAAGATACATCCCACACAATAAAACACTCAAATGTATGAATCATTGCTCTAATCAGATGATTATTCTACATTATTCAGAGTCTCGGGGCCGTAGAGGCGTGGCCCTCTGATTACAAACTCACATCACCTGCTCAAGCAACCAAGCTGCCTTCAATCCACGAATCACCCTGCAGTAGATCTACCCCTGTTCTTCATCCACTCGTCGCCAGAATGTTGTTCAACTAACCTGGGAGAGACGGCTCCTGGCTGAGGTTGAACCTCATTGTATTTCCTTGCCTCTGACCCTGACTTTGTGTCGCCTGAGTTCCCCCTGCCTGGATTTCCCTGTCACTCCCTAGACTGCTCCTCCATTTCCCTGATAATAAACATGTTCCTCCTTCCACTCTCTGCTCCGCGTTTGAGTCCTTTATCACACACCGTACACTCCTTTTAGTTCAACAGCATAATATGCAGCAGAGTAATTTAAGTGAACTAAACCCGGTCAACCTTTACAGACAATAGTCATGCTTGTTAATGTTCATACATAGTGAATGCACAGGTTTTCTTTATGAATAAGACTAGAATATACACATATACAGGAGGATTCATGCCAGATTCATGCGCTATAGTAGTGTGTGTGTGTGTGTGTGTGTGTGTGTGTGTGTGTGTGTGTGTGTGTGTGTGTGTGTGTGTGTGTGTGTGTGTGTGTGTGTGTGTGCGTGTGTGTGTGTGTGTGTGTGCACTGTACATGAGGAGAAATCCCCTGAGGTTTGATTATGAGCCAGTGACCATAGTACCCAGAATATTTGCTGGAGGAGTAAGCACCGACGCCGGTCCAGTGACACAGTAACACAGCCCCTGGGACTCAAGCTTATACAGACTCACACACTCACACACACACACACACACACACACACACACACACACACACACACACACACACACACACACAGGATAATGACGAGGTCCCACTGCAGACAGCACACTGCTCAGACGACACTGAGGACTTGTAAGGGGCTGACAATTGAGGGCTCCACTCGAGTGGCTGTGAACTTTTATTTCAGCCGTGACCAAAATAAATATTTAGATTGTGTGTGTGTGTGTGTGTGTGTGTGTGTGTGTGTGTGTGTGTGTGTGTGTGTGTGTGTGTGTGTGTGTGTATATGTGCCTGTGTGTGTATGTGTGTGCTGGCATTAAAGGGATATTTTTGTTTTTATTTTAGTGGGTTCATGAGGTGGTTCACCTTTATCTTTCAATGTTCAGTTGTTTGGTGGCACTTGTCTACTACTTGAGCCAACAACACACATAAAAAATGTCAGTTTACAAAACAGGACAGGAGATGAGTAGTAAGATTGAGAGAAACAGAAAGCAGAATAGCTTTCTAATGCAGCAAATGCAGTTTCAATTAGCAACATGTTTTTGGCTGTCATTTAATCTGGCTAATTGAAAGCTCTAATTATTCTAAAGAGATTATTTTCTGACAAAATGTCACACTCAGGTCAGAGGTAAAGCAGGCCAATGATCTATTTGTCAAATACATCAAGCTCTCATCTAATTTCCTTTGATTGAAATTGATCATTTTGTAAATGCACGGTCCAGATGGCTGATAAGATTTATCCCCTTAGTGTTGAGGGCGGTTGAGCTAATATTATGTAAAGAAAGTGCGGATAACTCTGGATTAACTAAAGATCCATGTGAAGAAAGCTGGTTTTAAAGCTCTATCTGCCACAAGCTGGTGATTCCACGTAAAGCCATCATGGTTTTATTTAAGCCTGTTCTACTTAAAATGGACTTGCAGAGTGAAACCGCCATCTTCACTTTGTATTATCTAATTAGGGATCTTTTTTAAATAATTAATGTATTGCCTAACAGAGGCTGTTTGATAAAATTGTGACTATTTGTGTTACTACATTTGCTATCAGCAGTTATTTAAGAAAGAAAAACAGATATCACAAAGTCTCCAAGACATTCTTTAAGGCAAAATTGTGTGACAAAAGCCATTCAGTTTTCAATTTCAATCATCCAGGGCAAAGTAGATAACAGTAATATATAACGTTGGCAATATTTGACAACCAAAAACGCGTTGTGGTACAGTAGAAAGCCATACTCACATGTTTCCACCTGGTTAGTGTGAGTGGTTAGTTCATAATTCACTCGCCATATGACTGGGCACTACTTCACCAAGGCTCTATAAACAAATATAACATTAAAATGTGCAGATGAATTTGGCTGTAGCCTGCACACGCACAAGAAAAGTGATGTTTCACAAAATTGATCTAGTGAGACAGAGATGGAAAGAAAGCGTAAGAGAGGTGACATTTTGAACTGCAGAATGTTTTGAGGTTGATCTCTGATGGTTTGTATATGGCTCTATCGTGCAGCTATGAACTGCTGAAGTGCATTTCTCTTCTGACATTCCACAATATAGGGAGGAGGGTCCAGATTATTCCAAAGTCAATCCAAGTTTACCAAAGCAGTTTGTTTCTCCCCTAAAAAGTCACAGTCTATGTTACTCAATGTGATCCCAACTCAGCATTTCGGAGAGTTTTCTGTCAGTTTTGCAAAATAAACAGCTCTCTATTATGCCCCCTTCTTTCACCCCCTCTCCTCTTCTCTCTCTGTCTCCCTCTGTCTCTCTCTCTCCCTGTCACAGTTGCTCATTCGCAGGTTGATGGGGGGCATCAGAAGGGATGAGTAGGAGGCATTTGAGACAAGTGTGTGAGAGACGCAGCGTAATATCGGTGGAGAGGGACGTCTCTCTCAGAGCTTGTCTCTGGTTATATCCACAACTGGGAGACAACAGATGATGTTGAAGAAAGGATAACCCAAGCAATCACCCAAGGGCAGGATGGCAACATGGAGAGGTTACCTCAGAGTGAGAGAACACAGAGCGCCGAGGGGTCACCAGGTCGAGTGTGAGCTGGCTCTCCCGCTCATGTCCCATCATTTAAACTGTGCTTTTGTCTGATGCCTCCCCTCCCCTCTGCTCTACTTGCCATTCTCTTCCTTCCCAATCTTTCTCTCCCCGTCAACTAGATCTGCTCTGACAGGCCCGAGCTGCATGCTTACACTCTGACCGACTGCTCTTTTTGACTTTGTGTATGTGTGTGCATGCATGTGCGTGCATTTGTGTGCAAAGAGAGAAGGGGGAGTAAGACTCTTTTCCTGGCTTTTGAAGGGTCTGATTTTTGTGGCAGGGCTGTCAGATCTCCGTTCTCTCCACGCCAGATCAATGCCAGCACCAGGCAAGTGGCAGCGCCTGATGAGAGCCACCCGCCCCTCTGACGGGTGCCCACTACGACAGGGAATATGTTCTTCCAAATAGCAAGCTGGTAGCAACTGAGTGACGCACACACAGACTGGCACCACAGAGAAAATTGGTCCCTTCACTGCACAGGACCGTTTTTTGTTGAAAGTATAGTGGCAAACTGAAAACGGCAGGTACGGAAGCTTTTACGTCTGTATGTGGCAGTGTCAACACAAACACACGTGTGGATTGTTTATCTTGCATGCACAATGTCGTTAAGGGATGTAAATCATAAAAAAAATAGATCAGTGACCACCTTCTTAAATCTGTATTTAGTAAAGATGATGTATGTGTATTTTCTGTCGCGTCAGTAGCTGATTCCTTGAATATGATGTGACAAAAACAATTCCTTCCAATTCATAAAATAAATAGTGCAATTCAACTTTACATTATAAGAACATGTTACTTATTTATCCAAAAAGCAAATATTTAAAATGGGTATCAGTTATTTATTTATTTATTTTTTACAAATCACCGCTACAATTTATGCTTAAATTTATTGCTGTACTTCAGTTACAATTAATATCTTGCTTCCCAATATGCTGGTGGTGACTAAATTATACAGTGCATTATTGCTAAATAATTCAGAAAAAAACTGTTCTGAATCATTAATAGTCAGTAATAAAACACTTTCCACATGTGACATATTGTGATGAAGAGGGGTGACTTCTCGGGCCCAGATGATTGGTGAATGCATGTCATGCACATGCAGCTCAGGTTTCTATCCCAATGTGGTGATTAACATGTGAATATCTTCGTGCCATCAAAAATACTAACACAGAGGAGTAACACTTCCGAGGTAGTTCAACCTGCTGGAATCAAACACATACTTCACTAAAAGCCAGATGCAAAGACAAGGTAAAGGGACAGCAACACGGTGCAGCATTTAATGTAAAGCCATAACACTAACTGGATGCTGCCCACTTAAATCTTTACATTCTTCATTCACTTTAGCTCACCAAACAGGACAGTCCCCATAGGCGAGTAATGAATAATCATTAGCAAAAGGTCCACAAATTATTGATGTAAAATAAGCAATGATTCTTTTTTTTGTTTCTCAATTTATTGCCATTAACAAGTAACTTGCAATCCAATAAATGTCAGCATGGCTTTCAGTTAATTAAAGGGAAAGATATTATACAGTAATGCAGGGTGGCGTTTATATCTCGATTTCCACAGACTGCAATTTACTGCTGAGCCTTTATTTGAAGGGACCCACAAATAATGGCTATTAAGCCGTCAGAGGACGGACAGGGGATCACATTAATGAAATTAGATAAGGTGGAATGGTGATCTACACAGCCTGGACTCTGGAGACTCACACTGGCGCACAAATCCACACAGACATGTATGCACACTGCACACTAGCATGACACATTAGGACTGGGCGCTGTTTAGTTTCCTCTTTCCACCTCTTTTTATTTCTCTGACCCGCTTGGCTTGTGTTTCCATTTTCTTCTTTCTTGCCATCACCTCTTCTGCACTTTGTCCAAGCGCCAACGGGAGCCCAGTTAGGTGTTCAACATGAGGGTCTGTCAGCTCATCAGGGAAAGTTTCCCTGTTTGTCCTGAGCACTGCAGGCAGCCAGTCAGTCCACCAACCCCGCCATCAACACTGCCAACACACACACGCATTGGCACACATGTCCACATCTCCACCACTAACAGGGAGGTGTCACTTGGGGAGGCAGCTGCAGTCGCTGGTGTGACTGCTCTGCTCAAATCAGAGACCCTCGTCCCTGTCAACAGCAACCTGGCCCTGAGGCTACCACTGTCACACAGTGTGCACCCTGTCGAACACACACACACACACACACACACACACACACAGACACACACGCACATAGACAAACACACACTAGAGGGGGAGGAAGAAGAGGAGCTGGAGCTGTGTTCTATCTGGAAAGCTGATTTCCACTGTATTAGGGGAAAAGGGTGATGGAGAAGGGAAGAAGAGAAGGAGAGGGAAAAGAGAGAGAAGGAATGATAAAGGGAGGGGTGAGGGATGTGGGTTTTGGTTAGAACAGCGGGCCTGATTTCCTTCCTGACAGAGAGGCCCAATTATTAGCTGTGACAGTTTAGGGAAATTGGGCGTGTGAGTGTGATGGGACAGATAGGAGCCGAACAGATAGGAGAACTGATAATTGTTTGACAGACGCCCAAGTCAGGTATAAATCCAGCTGCAGGATTCACCTCCCTCTGTTTCATGTATACAAATGCGAAAAAAGAACATTTCATGATTCACCAATCAGACATTAGCCGAATAATTATACCTAAAGCTAACGGCACCATAAAAGTCTTAATATTTCCTTAATTTCTCTCTCTCTCTCTCTCTCTCTCTCTCTCTCTCTCTCTCTCTCTCTCTCTCTCTCTCTCTGTGTGTGTGTGTGTGTGTGTGTGTGTGTGTGTGTGTGTGCGTGTGTATATGAATGACTTAGCCTGTATTTGTGCTGGCAGCATACATAAGAGGCCCTCTGTGCAATCGGACAAGGTGCCGATATCTCAGTCATGTGACAGTGACTTCCTGTCTGTATGTCAGACAGCAACTGAAGGCTTGTCAATACGAGCTCGTGCTCACATCCTTTCCCACCTCTTCAAACACAAACTCCCATGGCCAGCAGAGAACCACGAAAAACACTTTCTTCTTTTTACTGTATGTCAAGCTCCTCCTTATGGGAATGAACTGAACCTTACACTATATGACAATTTCCATTTTCACAAGTAACACTGTAATTGTTACATTTTACAACTAGTTGTAGTTATGTTCAGTGTAACAGATCATCTCAGCCCAAAACACTGTAAAACTTGATTTTATCAAAAGGAATCCATTGATCACATGGATATTGTCCAGAGTACAGCTGTCACACACAGTCTCCATGCATCCTGTCCACATTCCCTCCAGTTCCTCTTCCAGTTTTGTCTTTTGGGTCCGCAGCCTGCTCAACTCAGACAGCCTTGAGGCTTTTTCAAAGGACAACACTGCCCTCGTATGGCTAGACAATGCTATTAAAATTACAAATTCATGTTAAATGTGTTGCAATTTGGCACATGTGAAGTCATTTGAAAAAAGCTGTAAAATGCACCTCGTGACAGTGAAGTAAACACGCAAATATTCCTCACAAGAGTCTTTTAATTAATGAGGAATAAAAAGTGAGATTTGACAAATTCTGCCCATTTAACGCCACACACACTCACACACGCACACACGCACACACACACACACACACACACACACACACACACACACACAGTAATCAAGCTGGCCGGACGAATCAAATATTATTTTTGGACTCATAGATGCCTGTATCTGTTACTACAACCCATCTGCTCTCTGCTTAACATTTGTCATTGATCGCAGCCAAGCCCCCCATTGGCAGGTCTAATTCATTTACGAACTTGTCATTCCACATCATTGATTAAGTTGTCCTTCAACCAAGCTTTAATTATATGCAAAGATAAAAGATTTCTCATCATTGTGTTTAATCTAATGAAAGGCCTTGTGCGACACCAGGGGTCGGTTCAGAGGTCCAGACTATTGACCTTGGAGGACACAGCTAGCGGATGAATGTTTTAATTAGACAGAGCAAACAGCTTTGGGGGGAGAGCCTCAAGTTGTCTTTTGGCTAGAGCAGTGGTTCTCAACCTTTTTTCAGTGATGTACCACCTGTGAAATATTATTTTCAGCCATGTGCGTCCTGACCAGTGCAAAGCATTTTTCATTTCAAAATACATCTAAAAAAACATTAGTATCGGGTTTAATAGAAAATATACAATTCAGTTTAGGAACTCACACTTATGTTTTAATGAATATTTATTAAATAATTATATTTTAATTGTGCTAATTTGAAATATATTTTAAACAAATCTCTCATACTGCCAGAGTGCCTTCACGAGTCAGAGTATTGCATACCGTAATTGCGTCTCTTAAAATACTACATAATATAGTATAACAGAAAAAATGCCATAACAATTTTCAGTGTGCCACAAGAATGCCATATACAATGTCATAGTATGTATTGTAAAATATTTCTTGAACATTTGCTTGATATAAGAACTTGCATAATCAAAACTCAACACAGCAAAATAACACTTGGATAAACAAAAACGTTTTTTTATGCTTTCAAAAGTTAAATAAACACATGAAGGAGTAAACTTCAGGTCCTACAAAAGGACTAATGTAAGAAACAACCAGTAAGAGAGCTTCAAATTATAGATCAGGTCCCATTAGAACTAAAGCTTTGTAAAGCCTGTTGAATAAATTCACAACTTTGAGTCAGTTAACTTTTTAATTAATTTTGGACCAATCCATTAAACCCTCCGCATGATGACTGGTGACATTGTGAAAACAAATCAACAACAAGCCTTAATATCTGACTAGAGAAGAGGTCTCAACAAGAAAAGTTGAAAACTAAAGTCTCCAGAGAAAACATCCACTCCTAGCTCGCCTGTCATACTAAAATGAAATATGTAAATGTAATTATCATATTAAACAAAATTAAAAACATTTACATACATTACTGTATTTCAGAGATTTATATTAAGTAACGTGGGACAATTTTTTTCTGGATCATGTCCGGCCTTGAGGTATTTCATGCAGATACAATGAAGCTAGCAACCGGAGAAAGAGCAGAAGTCATGTGGTCGTACAATAATAATAACACACTTTATTTACATAGCACTTGTGTTAACAACATTACAAAGTGCTTCCCAAAAGAAAAGAAAACCAGAAAGGCAACTTGTGTCCTATAGGAAGATATTGTGTCCCTGTCAGTTCCATCAATTGCTTCTATTTATTAAATACATAATCAGTCGTCCTACTTAAACAAACAGGGCGAAGAGGTATTGAAGTTTGAGGATAGACATATGCAGTAGACAGACTACACCACTAGAGGGCAGTACTGCCTCATATTAGCCATTATGGAAACAACACATAATACTACATGGAGTGGAGCTCAGCTGGTAAAACTTGGTGCTTCAGAGTAATCAAACAGAGCTGAACAGATGTGTCTATTTTGAGGCTGTCATTACTGTTATCTTAATTTGCAGAACATTTGATGAAGCCCTGACTTTACTACATTCTGGTTGCTTTACTCTTGATTAAATTGCATGTAATCTGAAATGAAACAAAGAGATACTTGAGACATTTTATATCACCTTGAGGAAAATTCAACACAAGCTAAATTCATTTGTGATATTACAGTTGGCTCATTGTGCCCTTTTGAAATCTGCCGGGGAAAAAAGCACACAAAAAAGGGCACTCTATAGCAAGCAGTTTACAACACCATCGCCAAAATGATTGCCTCACACAAACACAAAAAGCTTGATAGTAACACTTTTGACTTCATTGGACTCTACACTTGTGTTCCTCTGTTAAATTACAGACAATACAAGTTGTATACATTATTCAGCTCTAGCTGATGATGCTACGCCACAGTCTCCTCACCACTGATGTCCAGACAACACAATCGGCTAGATTTTGGAAATCAAGTGAAATCTTTCTGAGGAGGAATCTTTCTTATTACCTTACATTCTCACATTTAACAGAGACATCCAGTGCAGTGCATTCATAGTCAATGCACTGTGTATTGTTTCATTGCAATGTTCATCTCCATTCATATGTCACCATTAGTGGTTCAGGATCAGACTCTTGATTCAATTCAGTGTAAACACAGATAATACACCACCACTTCCCACAAGGCGGCAGTATGCATTCACCTGGTCGTCCTCGTGTTTCATTCATACATTGATTGAGTCAGGCCCGTCTGCTTGAAGGTCTCAGCCACCTGTCTGGAGTGCTGCATTTTAGCAGACAGTGCTTCTAGAATATCATTTTGGTCCACAGCGGTGGCTGTCCGGTAAATGAACGTCCCCATTGACTCCAAACCGCGCATACCTAGATTCACTCCACAACCTGGAGGATGAAGAGGATGATGAAGTGGAGAGGGAAGGAAAGGGAGAACATAAATCACAGACATCATACACACATAAAATAAAATCTATCTCAGCCAAACATAGTCATGATAGGAATTATAGTGTTGGTCATTTTGCAGACAAATAGTAAACAGTCGCCTTGAAGATAGAGTTTTGGCTGAAATGAAAAGAATACAGCAGCACATAAATAAAGATAGAGCAGCATGAAAACAAAAGCAGATAAGCGTCAGCTGAAAGGCCACTGAGTGCAGTAATGACTCACACAGACATACTGCACGCATACAAAATCATTCATCCTCTCCCTGCATCTCTTTTATTTCCATCGCACGCTTTCTCACGTGGTCTCATTTATTCAAAGTCCTCTGTGTTCTACTTGATCTTATGGCTCACCTCTAGCAATATTCTGAGATTAGAAAAGATTGCACATATCAGAATATTGTACCGTGTTTTGGGCAAATACCCTCTCCAATCCTCCACAACACAATAACGGGTGTATTATAGACAGATGTACCTGTGTCGAAGCTGAGGACGCGTGCCGCCTCCCCCTCCACCGTGACTGCCACATTGTCCCCCTCTATGAAGGCAGCGCTGATGCGTCTGTGTGATAACTGAATCTCAAAAAGACGGCGGCTGCACTGCATTTGGTGGAGCGTCACGTCGCTGAGACGAGGCTCTATGTCCGTCTTATAAACATTGAAGGACTGGTGGAAAATGTTCTTCATGATCTGGCCAGCAAAACAGAGAGAGATTATTTGTAGCATCTGTCATTCCCTCCACATCAGCTTTTTTAATCTCATCTCCTTGTAAAGTGACTTGCTTATGAACACCTTTGCATTGACTCATGCATGAAGACAAGTTCACTTCCCCACAGGATGTCAGTCATCGTGCCTCCACAGTGAAACTATAGCAACACGCCATTTCTCTTAGATCAGTGTGCGAGATTTTGTGAAATTAACATTTTTTTTTACGATAAATCACTGGAATGTTTATGTTTATTCAACCTTGTTGATATTGATGTGTCTTTACATATAAAGTTGTATATTCTGGGTTGAGAGAAATGGAAAAAATGCATCATGACTAAGCTAAAACTACTAGTTATATTTGTTAACTACTGAGATCAGTATCACGATTTAATTAATTTAATTTTCCAAGTAAAACAAGTCCTTATTTGCCATATATGATATTGAATTGCATATATTTTAATTTTGAACTATTGAAATACCAATCTGAAGACATCATTTCAGGCTCTGGTAAAATGCGATATTTTCTGTGTACAATATTTTATTTTCACAAGAAAAGCAATTCATCAATAAAAAAAATGAATTAGTTGCAGCCTAATTCAAACCTAGTCTTTCGATAGCGTGCTACAGGTCAAGAACAAGTCACACATCTAAAGTACGTTTAGTTGGATCCTTTTTTCTATCTGTACCAAAGCAACTCTGACTCATAAAAGCACTCATTCATTTTATGTTAATGCATGACCAGTGAAGAAAAGCTGCTGTGTGCCTTCTCATCCATTCTACAGTAATTGTGGGTATTGTGCGCCTTCTGCCTCTTCCTCGCTGCTAAACTCTGCTCTTCTTCGACCCATACTTGCACAGTCATCTGTTACCAAGTAACAGTGCATCCGAATGGCCACCCACATAGCAACAAGCGTTCTGAGGATGGTCTTGCTGTGTACCTGTGTGTTCGCCTTGTTGTGACGACAGGCTAAGCATGACCACCGCAGTAGGCTTCTTGACAAAAAAAACAAGAGAGCTTGAATTAAACACTGACTGCTCATTGTTTGTAAATTCACCCACGGTCTGTTGTTTAGCCCAGGAAGAAATAAATCCAGCACGTAACAGCAGCACGCAGATGACCTCCCCACTCACACACACAGAGACACACACACACACACACACACACACACACACACACACACACACACACACACACCTTTCTTTCTCCTCCCCATTACTTAATTTCCTGCTGTCTTTGGCTCAGACACACTAAGATTTAAATAACACGCACACTCAAATTCATCCACAGACTTAAATACTCACTCACACAAACATACACCCCAAAAGATCACAAATTAACTTTCACAATAGTGCAGTCAAAGTACACCAACGTGGAAATAGAGCTGCGTATTCTTCATACCTATAGTCTTCATCAACAACAATAGGTCGTAAACATAGATCCACATTTATTTGTATCAAATGAGGACAAAAGGCTCACAGAGGAGTTGGCCGTGTGCCTGAGGAAGCGAATCATCTTGGTGTCAGATGCGGGGCAGGCGAGCGCCATGTAGCGGTTTCTGAAGGTGCCATAGATCTTGAGGTGAAAGCCAGGTTTGGCCGTGGGATTTCGGGGTTCTCGGACAGCCTCCACCCCGTAAGCGGACAGGTCGAAGTAGAGGCTGTGGGCCCGGATCTCAGGAGTGGGAACCTGAAGAGAAGAGAGAGAGGGAAAAGAAGAAAAGACACTGGATCAAATCATTTCAGATATGATCAAACATACCAGCAGCAAGGACCAGCAGTGAGATGACTGTTAAATTTGATAACGTCATTTTGGACAATAATATATCAATATAACAATATATCTACCTAGTAAATCTAATTATTGTTACACATGCACCCTATGATGTGATGAAAATAAATACAACATTACTTATATACCATGTCTGCCTATGGGGCTCACGAGGAGCAGGATTTTCATTCAGTGGTTCAGCCTGGCACTGACTCCCCATTTTCCCTTTAGCCAGAATTGATCAATTTTCTTTTCAATTACATAAACCAGCCACATTGGATCAAACGGCATTTAAGACCACCACTAAAGTAAATAGCGAGGTAAAAGAGCCGCGACTGTGAGGGGACATCCAGGTCATATTCCTGGGAGGTAAATTCAATCATTACAGGAAACAGCCAGGGAGAAAAGGCTCCAATAAAAAGCATCCACATAGCCTCTAAATAGACTGTGATATGAATGTTTTAGTGGCATAGAAAAGCAAGGGAGAGACCATGTGTGTGTTCAGATATTAAACAATGCAGGCCCAGAAGCCTTTCACCTCTTTACAGATTGTCACTATATTTAATCACAAGAGCATCCGTTCATCTGCACAAGTCAATCTCTATCAACCAGCTCATGTCTGGTTATCTGCGCAGGATAAGGAGCAGACTACTGTCAATATAATTTGTCTGCATTTTAATGTAATGAATCGCATGCTTTATCGTCCCTGTCACCTTCCTCCATCAGAACAACAGCTGCTCTCATCAAATTCAATGAGTAAATCGAGCCAATGTTGACAGTGATGAGATTGAACAGTCCGCTGTAATTTGGCTGTTTATATGAGAGTCAGATACTGTGTGAGCTGCTATTGGCAGGTTCACTTCACTGTTTGCTCAACTCAGCTTTATGAGGTAAAATAAAGTCGCCTTCACAGTAATATCCTGCAATATCCGGCTTCTACTGCCTTCATTCTTTACACAAACAGCAACCTGCTGGTTATTGCCTCAGTGTTTGCATAAGAGTGACTGCACCCATTAGTTTATGTTCATGTGTTACAGATGGTGCATGCGTGTCCTGACCTGTCTCTGGTCTAGTCTCTCTATAGTTGCATTAGCTCCATAGGCATGGCAGGACTCCACAGTGTAGTCAGAGCTGATGCCCAGTACTGAGCAGGAGTCGCCGCACGACCCATCAGCCACCACAATCACACGTGGCCACTCGCTCCGCTGGATCCGCCGCAGGTATTCCTCTGTAAACTGAAGCAGAGATTACCGGGAAGAAACTTCATTTACTGTTGAATTTACATTTTCATAGCTTTATTTTGACTATACTGTATGTTTTCGGGTTTTGGCTGAACTTGTTAAGTATTTTGTAAGATGAATGTTTACTTGCAAAATGTTCTCAATTCACATAACATATTATTATTATTATTACTATTATTATTACTATTATTATTATGCATGATTTTAGGATCATATGAGCAGGCTTGTTAAACCAACATCAACTTCAAACTTTTTACAGCTTATAGGGCTGCAACTAATTATTATTTTCATTATTGATTCATTTGCCAATAAGTTAGTTGTTTGGTTAAATTATCTTCACCACACAGTCTCTACTTTTTACTATTTATTAGAGATACGACAGTCTACAAAAACATACTTCATTAGCAACAAGCAAAGAAAGACATTTGTGAAGTGAAAAGCTGTAATGTTTGACATCTTTGATGGAAGAAACCAGTGAAAGGATCAATTAGTTCTCAAAACTATAAATCAATTGATTAATTGATTAGTAATTTTAGGTTACATGTAAGTATCAGTTGAACATTATGAAAGTTAGAACTAATTATATTTTTAATGTTATTTTAAATTATGTTACTCTTAAATTTACAATTTACAAGTTACAATTTGCATTATTACAAAGTTTACTTAACCAAAGGATTTGATTTATCCCTCTTCCACTACCTATTATTCTTATAAACAGCTGAGTTAAACTGCATACCCCCTTACAAGACATTAAAATGGGCTCCAGATGCTGTGCTTGTCTTTGCATCAGTGCATCTTTCTGAGAGATTTATTTTTGTGCTTGTGTGTGCATCACTGCCCCTCAGTAAACAGCAGGTACTTGCCTGTTCAAAGGACAGAGCAGGACAAAGCCAATTCACAGGATAAAAGGGAGAATAAAATGGCCTTTCGGGGGCTGAAATGGCTCAGAGCCTGAGAGATCTATATTAAAATATTGAGAATGCGAATAACAAGCAATTTAAAACACACCTTTGCATGTTTAAAAATTTGAACCACTGATAGGCAGGGTAAAAAAAAAAAAACATTCATCAAACATAATGGTCTAATCAAGAGGAAATAGCAAACTTGGCAGTGAAAACTCAAGTTTGTTGTGATCAAAGATTCGTTTGACCTTGCTTTCCACATTCCTAAGGTTGATGAGTCACGACAGCAGCAGCAGATTTTAAGACATTGAAGCTGAGAAGGAAAGAAGCTGCTGGCCATAAAGAGTGCATGGCTACACACAAGTAGTGTACCACTGCGACTACACAGCATCCACAGGGTTGCAGCGACGCTCTAACCTTAATAGAGCAGCAATAAAGTCTTGTCTCTGATTTCCAGCGATGACACACATATTCACTGAACATTTTATAATTTTTTGCCTACTTTAATCAACCATTGCTTCTTCCCTCTAAGTATTTTGTGTAAGTAGGTTATTTTTTTGTTCTAAGTTTAGGTCTGGTTATCAGGTTTTGTTTGCCTGTTAATGTTCTCTTGGTTTGAGTGTTATGAAGCTCATAGAGAGGGCTACATAAATAAACATAGTTGTGTTTAGTCAAACAAGGATAAGATTGGTAATTTTGTCATAATGTAGTGATCACAATTTGTGACCATGTCAGATAACACCGTCAAATTTAATTAAATATGCATTAGCTCGGGGATACCCTGGAAAACATCAGTTGGAGAAATATGTAATTAAATCCGTAGCAATCTAAATAGGATTACATTTTTAAATCCATTTTATTTGGATGACATAGGTTTGAACTATAATTTGCTTACTATATTCTGTGTCTCCTCTCTGGCCTAAAAACCAAAGTGAGGGTTCTTCTCAGGTTTGAGGTCAGCTAACATAACTACTATTTCAACTGATGAGCCAGCTCTCAGCCTGGCATTAACCAATATGAGGATAGCTTTAGGATAATTTTAGAATACTACATGTAAACCTGTAAACAAGGAAATCTACAGAAAGTCAAATATAATGAGTATGCCTGTGAATTTGCAATATAAGTGTTTGGTGTTATAAGGGAGGCCATGATGATGAGGATAAAAAGGCTTGAAATGAAAAGGAAGTTGTGATCTTCAGTATCAGCCCTGCTCATGGGCTTGTGATTGGACATAGGAGAGACTTCTCTGTCAACATCACTGCTGATAGCCATCAGATGCTTTAGTGAAGGTATACAACAGCTGCTTTTCTTTCAGTGCTGCCACTTAGGATGGATCAGGTTTTGACAGACTATAAAGGCACAGTCATTACAAAATGAGGCACGAGTCTATATGCTTCATAAAAACATAACACATTATTGTTCAGATCGGTGTATCGTTTATGAAATTGTTGAGAGGAAATTTTAATTATAAAACGGATTTAGCCTATATGTCAGAGTAGCAGCACAAGATTATTTTGAGCATACAGCCCTCCATATTGTATTAACTTTACTGAGCGATAATGGTTTGCCAAACTGTACAGAAGTCAGACAGGAGGCTATACCTTGGTTCCCAGCTGCACCTTGACGTCCACTTTCAGCTTCTTCTGCTCCAGGATGCTCAGCAGGTACTCCTGAAACACGCCGATCCGGGTGAAGAAATGCTCGTTGTGCCAACAGCCCTCCATGTTATCAAAGTCCACTCCGAGTCCCAGCAGAAACTTTACACTGCGGGGGTCCAAGGCAATCTGCTGGGGCCGGCAGAGCAAGGCATTCCGGTGCCTCTCATCCAGCACGGTCAGTTTCAGCACCTTACCGGAGCGGACAGCGACCAGCGCGGCCGTCAGCCCTACAGGTCCCGAGCCCACGATGAGCACCGAGATCCTGGCCCGCCACTGTCTGAAGCCGTCCAGACTCACTTTAACCACCACATACACCGCCACTGCTACCAAGGTGCTCAGAGCAGTGTCATAGGCGAGGGCGCGATACCGCTCCTCGGCGTTTTCCCCGATACCGCCAACTCCAGCATTTTCTGGCTGCAACCCGTCCATACCGCGCGCAGGAATTACACCGTCACGTGAGCCAGCAGTGGTGTCTTCCTTCAGCAATTAGCCCGACGTCCTATCAACATCGTTGCATTCACTGAAAGAGAGAAACAAGCTTTACATCCATGCCCACAGCCAAACCAGTCGAGACCTGACACATGCGTCCTCTCCACTCCCGCCGCTGCAAGTTGAGTTGATGCGCGCGCATCTCTCTCTCTCTCTCTCTCTCTCTCTCTCTCTCTCTCTCTCTCTCTCTCTCTCTCTCTCTCTCTCTCTCTCTCAACAAACTGCCGTTGGACAATGCGCTTTAATTGAGAAACTATTGAACAAGAGAAATAGGTAGATTATTTATATTTCCTTCACATTCTCATGGCCAGACAGCAGCACATCAAACTTACTGTATAAACCCGAAGGATTGATTGCAAAGTGTGGCCTCTATTTTGCAACAATGCTCACTTGGGGATGGAAAGACAAGTGCTGTAAAAAGCAGGTTTATTTCCCTTCCTATCCTGTGGCTGTGAACACACCTCACCATGGTGAAGCCTCTAAATCTGTCAAGGCCAACTTTTATGAGATCCATGTATGTGCTGCTGATAAAAATGGATTGCAATAAGCAGTGCAGGAGTGATGATGCAGTGGCACATGATGGACAAGTAACCAGTCCAGACATCTAATAATAACCCATAATGGTTTCCCTCAACACTTATCTATTGAGTACATTTTTATTTATGATAGCTTTGTATTGTCTTTAATGAAGGCAGATCCTCACATGACAGCACATTCCTTTCATTACACATACCAAATCAACTTGCACTTTACTCACCCTTGTATGACCCCAATGGATCACAATTATCAAACGGTTTAGCATTTTAAATAAGGCTCTGACCTTTAAGACCCATTTGAGCAGTGCTAATAAAATTAGCACTTCGAAGGTGGTAATGACTCCTGGAATAAGTCAAAACCTTCACAGGAGACCGACAGGGGTTCCTTCTTGTCTCAGTGTCTGCGACAGGAAAGTGAGTACAGATCCTGGGATCTAGAAAGAAACTGAGAGGAGAAAGACAAACAGAAAGAGAGGCATATTGGTGTGATATCGTTGCCTCCACCAGTGATTGGTTTCCACCTCTGTAGGTGCCTGGCAACGATCTGTCCAGCTAGTCCAGATAAAAGGGAAATTAAGCTTTAATTACAGTTAAGCCCTGCAAGCTGGCAGACAGACACCCGCCATTTTCGTGGAAAACTGCGGTGTGGTTTTGATCTTAATGCAGAAATAGTGGGTGGCTTGTTAAAGACAAATTCAAAGTGCTGAGAACATACTGAAACCATCAAACATTAATAACCTGACTAAACAATGTTTCTACTCATTTATGCATACCTGCTTGTTTTTTTTTAACCTAAATTGGGATTAATTGAGGAGTATCACTACACGGTGGGGCATTAAACAAACTATGAGAAAACAATTAAGCGGTAACACCTTTGCTGCAATTTTAATATTGGCATGCAAATTTATGCAGTTACACAAGAGCTTTGGAGGAAATTCGTCCACGAATCCCAGGATTTTAATGTGATAATGAAACTAAGTGGATCCCTCACACATCGTGCTGACACAATAATACGCCTGAACAAAGATAGCTATATTTAGGCCCTGGACATACTGAATACAAACCTTCATTGTTGTCAGGGACTTCAGGCCGTATTAAATCAGCATATTCACATAAGGGTCAGTGCCAAGAGAATGGGATGAAGCCACGTATTTGGTTGCAGTCTTTATAACAACTTCGTGTGGACAAGTTGAAGTAAAATGATAAGGACAAGCAAGAGAGGGATCATGAATCAGTGTCATGTTTTAAAATTCAAATAGCTAAAGCACAGATCAATTCAAAAGGGAGCAGAAGGTGTAACTGTAAAGGAGTATCTATAGTCAGGAAGCCAATTGTTCCCTTTGCTTACTCACATTGCTTTACTGCACAGCTCACACACCCCTCACTGAGCTCGTTCTAAAACAGACAAGTCCTCCTTATCAGTCAGAAATCTGCCAAAAAAATCACAAAACTAGAATAGGTTTCTGGGGCCTCACTACAACCTTGTAATGACCTCTTAGTAAATATTGTAGTTTTATGATGTTTCTAAATTGTATTTAATCTCTGATGTCCACCTAAAATGAAGTGTTTCCTTTCTGTTGGCAGCACTGGTCTGAAAGACAGAATAACTCACACAAACACTCTGGTGGGATAACATGCAGTTGTCCCCTACAATTTACTGCAAAGACTTTCCACTGGACCATCATTTCAAGACCTGGCTAAGCAAATGTCAAAGCTGACAGTGACACAAAACATTTGAGTGGCCGAAAGCCAAAATATTTAGCTCTGTTTTTCTCAAGGAGAGGCAAATGACTGCAAATGAAAAAGGAAATGGGGAGCGGTAGATGTGAGCGCTGAAAGTGGGGAATTTCAAAGGAAAACCCAGCTGTACTTCACAGTATTTGCACTGCCAACTGTCAACTTGTCCAGCTGGGTCTCAAGCAGTGACGCGTTCAGCGCTGACAGACTGAAACTGTGGTAATGTGCGCACGAGCACACGCAATAACCACAAGGAACAGATCAGATCACCATGGTTACTCAGTGTAATAAGGTCAATGTGTGACGCTGGATGCTACCATCTTAGCATACTGGAAGGTTTCCATCAGCAATCAGTGGTTGTAAATCTGCTTTATTGCTTTGAAGAGAACACAGATTCCTTAATTGCCTATTTGCATCTGACTACTGGAATGAGTCACACAGTGGGCAATCTTAAATGTTACTCAAGGCACACCTACAGATAGGCCTTTATTAGAAACCGTTTTCCTGCAGACGCATTTTCTAATCACCCAATAAAAAAAAATATGGTCCTAAAAATAGTCCCGTTCAAAAGTCCATCTGAAAAGCACGAGAGAAAAACTCAAAAATTTTAGAACAAAATTGATCTTGAAGAAAAATGTTTACACTGCGTTAAAAACAAAAACAATCCTGGCAACTGTTATAGCAAATAAACACTTTATTTTCTTGCCAAACTAGTACAGGGACACATTGGTTGGTATAATTATCCATTAATACATAGAACTGCATCTGCATTGATTTCAGCATGTCAATAGAGTTAAAGGTTAGGAACGGCCATATTCCATATATGTGTAATAAAACGTACACTACTGGAGCTTTTTTGAGAAAAATAGTTTACCACATTGTGAAAATAAACCCTTGAAAAACATTCTGTCATTACACAAGTTAAACATTTTTACTGTTTAGCATTTCCTGCATTCATAAACCTGTTCTCAAAAAGGACCAAATTATTGTGACTATTAATGGCATGACGGGTGCATCGGTTTCCCCAGTAGTTCACAAGGACGAGTCTCATAACATGCAAGGGTTGTTGATCGTTCTCCACCTAAATACAACAGGTCATCCAGATTCTGTTTAAATAATGTATTTTCTCAGATCCCCAAAAATGCAGACGCACTTGAAAGCCTTTAATACACAGATTAAGAAAAGTCTGCTCAGCCACATTGTCAGGCCAGAACCCATAATCGAGTTGCTGCCAGAATTACCATATTGGATTATGATACAACTGACCCGACAGCCTTGGCATAAATTCAACTGAAGTTACAAGTTAAAGAGCGTTGTACTCCACACACTTTGATGGAACGGTCGTGAAGTGTTTCTGGCAGATCGTCATTAGCCTCTTCAGCCCCTGTAGAACAAAACATTTAAAACAGAAGGCAATTAGGTTGGGAATTAACGGCATGAACATCGGTCAACTATATCCCACCTGGTGGTTAATTTCTCAAACTACCTTGCAGTATTAAGTAGCTTACTTAGATTTTATAGACACATTAGCATTTCAATAATGTGTATGTCATGATTACAGCATTTGGGGAGATATATTGACATGTGATGGCTTCTAGGAACTACTGTATACGACCAGGCAATAACCTCAACTCTGACCTCCTCTATAAACCCGAGCAGTCAGGTAAATACACACTATTGACCTTCTACAGGTGCAGTGACTGCACACAAAGAAGAATAATGCAGAAAAACATGCATACCCTAAATGCAAAATATAATTCAGCATAGGTGTCCCTCATGAATCCAGGTCATACAATTACAGTATGTTACCGAGTGAAGAGTCAATATGCGTTTTTCTGATTTTATAATCTTTCCACGGAAAGCAAAAGTAAAGTTACGTCAAATAACTAGTGTACTTCTACTTAAAGTGGCAGTCCTGGTTGATTTAGGGTATATATGTGAGTGAAAACAATGGCATTATGCTTTGAGTTTAGCAGAGTTTCTTTGTTGATAAGCTTCCAGTTTTCGAAAGTGTGTGCATAGTTCAACTTTTCTGTCTGAAAACAATGAAGAACATTTGTAATATTGTATATTTTTGGGAAAGTCACTACGGAAATTTGTATTACTATAAATAAATATTGTATATACTTTCAGTAGGATTTAGGCTCAATCACCATTGTGTTCCCTTTCTTCAGCGATTGTGACTTAACAACATTTATGTAAATTAAAATCTTCAAGATTGTCACTTCAAGTCATCAAGATATGTCAAATAAGCTTGAATATCGCATTAAATTTATCCTGGAAATGTTGGCACATGACAACCAACTTTTGGATAATATTCTGGAAATATTCTTCCAATTTTTATGAGCTTAAAAATTGAGGGTCAGTTTTAGAAATAATTCATATACCAATAAAGATTGAATCACGATCTATAGGGGGTAATCTCAGGGCGTCTTACCTGGATGTATTTTCTCTGCGTTTCATCGTTGAGAACGTGGGCCACATGCTTTGAGAAAATCTTTTCTCGCCCAGTACGAGCGTGGATTCCCACCATGGTCACCCCGATTGGCCAGGGAGCGTTACCAATGGCCATCTGCAGGTAGGCATCATTTGCCTGGACAAAGGATTGAATTAAGTTGCTATGTTTGTGCATTAATAAAAGGGGTTAACATCGTCAAAAACACTGTTAACAAACCTTGACATATTCTCTCTCCAACATGAACTTAATGATGTCTGTGATTGACTCTTTGATGTCAGCTGGTAAATTCTGAAAAAGATTAAAAAGAAATGAAAACCATTAGAAAAGAAGAAGAAAATGTAACCAACACGTAGTAAACAACATGAGTGCGGCTTGTTGTACTCTCTCCACAAGTGCTACCTTCTTCCTGAGCTTTCTGAAGAGAGGTTTCAGGTAAGCCTCCGTCTGTGAGTGAGTTGCACTGGCCAGCTTGCCCTGAACGCCTCGCTTCACGTGATCCTCCCGGCTGTTCAGATCTTTCGCCCAAACACCAAGTAGAAACTAGAATACAACAGGAAATATGGGTATTGATCAAATACTGAGAGAGGGGAGGAAGCACCCAAATGTTGGAGAGCTCTGACTACGATGAAAATACAGGCGAGAAGGAAAGTAGTTTCAGACACGTAGCCATAATGTAAAATAAACTAAACACGTTTCAACATAACGGTCATCTTCAGGGTATTTAAGGAACAAAGCAGCTCCACAAACATTCAACTGGGAATAAGAAACACGCGTGCTCCACCGTGTACAGGAGTTTCCTCAAATATTTTTACATATTGTAAGAGAAGCAAGTAGTTACCTTATTTATTGGGTCATTTAAAAACCACATAAGAAAAGCAATTTTGCTCAGTGACTTAACAGCAGAATTCAATTGAATTTGATAAAGAGTTAGGTTGTATAATGTATCCAAAAAAAACAAATGTCTAGAAAACAGTCTTATAAAGTCACAAAATGTTAACTTTTACATATTAAGGATACTATTTAAAAAAATTAAAAAAACACACACACACACAAAAACAACACTCCTGGATTTAACTGCGTCTCAGACAAGACATGTTAAGTAGGTGTTGAATGAAAATATTACGAAAAATGGTATAAAAACACAAAGAAAACTATCTCACATATATATATATATATATATATATATATATATATATATATATATATATATAAAGAGGGAAGACATATAGGTATCTACATACTTATAGACAATAAACTCTACACAAAGTCAGATAATGAAGTTTAAAAAAAAAAAATCAACAAGGACAGTTAAGTAAGAGTTCCAAAAAGCCTCTTTTTTTCAACAATGAGCGGCTGACTACGACTGTCATGTTGAAACAACAGCTTCCTCTAGATCAAAAGGTAGAGTATGATTTTTTTGGACTTACTCTCAAAAACTTGTCGATAACATCCTGGTCTCCATTATCATCTCCTGTGCCCAGGGTGCCATGAAGAGCCTGAAGGAGAGTTTCAGTATAAAACAAACTCAATCATAACCATATCTTATTGAAGAACACACTCCAAAACTTCTGACACAGAATGAGTCAATCGTTATTCATGAATTGCAACTAACTTGATCAACAGAAAAACTTGATCCTGTAAACTACGCAGTCTTAACTATGTAATGTACCTCCAATTCTTCTATAGTGGTGTTTTCTTCATGCACTTTCAGGTCATGCTGTGTGTCCACTTCTCCTGGCTCTGTTCCTCCAACAATCTCATTCAGGTACTGTAGGTCAATCTTGTCCATGGCGGTTTTAAGGTCATTCCTCAAGCCCTATATGCAGAGGCAGAGTTAAAAAGTGTCAGTCAGCAAGCTGTGCCTAAAAATTAAGGTAACAACACTATTAAAGGAATCACCTGACAACCACACACATTCCTCTTATCTTCACCCGCGAACATTATTCAGTCCCTGTTTCACAGAACTCGTGTTTAGATTTGTTGAAAGCAACACAGTCACGTTGGTTTCCGGAACAGCAATGATATTATATGTGTATAGTTAGTGGTCATTGTTTGATTTTTTTCTCCCAGATGATGATGGACGTGAATCTCCACATCTTTACTGGATGTGGTGTCCCACTCAAAGACGACATTGTCCTACCTTGTTAACTTCTGGGGTCAAAATCTCAATCTTCCTGAGTCTCTGGAAGGCCTCATAATCGGACTCTGCAAAGAGTCGGACTGGTTCCCCTCGTTCTCTTAGCCGTCGAATGACCTATACACACAAAGCAATGCAAAAAAAATCATTCACTTTCAGTAAGGAAAGAAAAACTACTTTGAGGGAAGTGTAATATTTGATATATCGACTCACTTCCTGTCTTGACAGTGACATTGGCAGCTTCTCCTCTGTTAGTTCCATTTCTAACACTGGATTAGCTGAGGTGGATGGCTCCTCTTCTTCTTTCTTATCAATCTTTAGGACAAGAGGGAGGAAACAGAAATATATGTATTATTGATTGGCTCATTGAAGGTTAAGTCATTGTTAATATTGAAAGATGGCTCTTTCTGGGACAAGGCAAAACAGAATAACTTAGATTTGTGAAAAGCATTGGCAATGTCTTTGTGAGTCCTCAGGAGTCACAAGGATGTGTTCCTTCGATGTGTTTGAATGCACACATTCACATGCCTATCTTACCGGCAGGCTCCTCAATAAAGACAAGTCTTCCACAAGTCATCCGTACATAAAGCCTAAATCACAGCCAAAACATATTCAGTAATCTTTTTAAAGGAAACTCAAATTATGCATCCAGATCATGCTTTCATAGGCACATGCATCCCAGCACTCTTAGATTGTGGTATAAAGAGCACAATCTAAAAGAACAAACAGAAAGACTACAAAGCCTTACAAACTTAAATAAGCAGAGTATATTGCAAGTAACCCAAAGAACATAGTTAGACATTTTAAGCCTCGCACAAAGTAGAACAGAAATGCAGTTTTCCAGAGAGCAACTATGCAAACCAGGAGAAACGTTTAAATTGTCTAAATATGAAAGCTGCTGTCACAGATTATGTGCAAAATTAGAGGTGCAGCTTGGTAAAATAAATATTTCATTTCATTTCAGTATACCATGCTGAAATTCACACCATGTCTGTGTCCCACTTTATGGATTAGTTTCCTTGTTCCCTTGCTTTCTGAGCAAGTGATTGTTGGGGAGTTTGTAAGTAGGTTGTAAAACACATGAAGTCCGTATATCATAGTGGTTGCTGCATATAAACACGTATTCTTAAAAGCATAAATATTGACAATGGTGGGGCACTGGAAGCACAAAGTGCTTCAGCAAATGTATATAATGTAGTATAGACTATGAAACTGCTAAAACTTAACTTGTAAAAATACAATACAAATGAATTACTTTTCAAAATTACCGGAAATGATTGCACCAGAAAACATAGTTGTCTCCACCATGTAATTTCTGCTTTTATCCTCACTGGTATTAAAGAGTGAACTTTCAGAAAGGGTGCCAAGGAAGCGGAAGCCTTTGGGACACAGTGTGTTTAATCTTTTTATCATGCATCCTGGCATCTACTTTCACTGTGCAATCCCATACCTGGCTCGCAGGAGACTCTCTCTGAACCTAAAGATGCAGGCAGCAGAGGCAGGTTGGGGAAAAAACAGCACACACAAACACCAATGTACACCTGGGCATCAAAGCCTGACCTTATTTTGTTTCCTAGCAAAATGGTAAACTACAGTATTAAGAGTGTCTCACTAACATGAGATACAACTGAATTGAGGAAAGGCAGTGATTTATATATGTTTGTGTGTAAGAGTAAGATAAATAGGGTTATCTTGACACCAACCTTATATCCACATCTTGTGAAGTAGTCTTCTTGTTCCTTGCGTGCCAGGTCAGACCTTTTGAAGAATTTTTTGGAGTCCTGGAAGCAGAAAAATAATTGCCATGTTTTACAATTCTCTTCAAACTCAATGTATAACACAATGAAAAGATCTGGTGGCAAATCATAGGGTGACATAGAAACATAGAAATGGTCTCACAGCAACATATGCCAATATGTTCTTTCTCTTATGCTATGATTGTAGTTTGTATATCTTTAATACGAAAATAATCAGTAATTTAATCATTTTTTATCGTTCTGCGTTGGGCTGGATGTGATGGCACACTGTATACATGTCGTGAAGTAGAGGTGTGGACATTTCTTCATTGTAAGAGGCATCTTGATGCAGTGACAGAACAAAATCATGAATTTGTTTTTACTTCAGTGAAGTGTAACTCTTTACTCTTTTCTGATTGGCCACAAAACGAAACTTTGTGATTCTAATAAATATTCTCTGACCATCTTGATTCATTACGGCGTAAGGTAAATCTTTTAAATTCTCATTGAAATAATAATAATTTCTATTATTAATTATCTTTGAATGGCTTGTTACAGAACCATTACAGTACATATTTCCACAGGCGGAGTAACAGGTCACAGTAGTTCCTATAATATATTTTATTAAAATTATATAATTTTTTTTTAAAAAGCTTAGGAAACTGAAGCTGGCAATACAGTTTGCTTGTTGTTTCAGACTCACTCTGCAGTCACTTTATTCTCGTCAGCGCAAATAAACAACACAACAACAAGCAGTGTTCCTTCAGCAAGCGCAGCTAACGTTGATGTTATACGAGCGTTAAAGAAACGGTTCACGTTATAACAATATTAAAGTAAATACCAGAATATCTGCCCACACGGTGGATGTCAAACATTAACGCTACATTACGTATTTGCTTTCCATTTCCGCTTAAGTTAACCTAACATTGCTATTTTCAGTCTATTGTCCGTCTTACTTTGTTTCACATTCACGTTAGCCAACGTTAGTTAGCTACATCTTGTGATGTAACTAGTTCACTGCTGTGAAATACATTTAGCAATACATGTACAGTAAATAAATACCGATAACACAGAAAAGACTGAACTGAATTAGGTAAGCTAACGCTAACTGTAAGTTAACGCGAGAAACATTTTAGCAAGAGTCGAGTTACCGAGACAAAACAAACAAACAATCAGCCACTTACGTCAACAAGATGTTTTTCTTCGATGATTTTTCTTTTCCTTGCGATCTCAGCTTTCAGGATATCCATCTCAATAAATTAACTGCGGTCGTTATTCGTTTATTTCGACAAAGAATCTACACATGGAGGAGGATTGTCGCAGCTACACTTGCGACTCATAAACCGGAAGTTAACCTCAAAGATGACATGTAGTTCAGAATAAGAGTCCTCATTAAATCTATCTATTGGATTGTGTTGATTTTGTTTCAAAATAAAAATGTAAAAATAAAATGTAACTTGGATCCACAGACCATTTAAGTCAGCGTCTTGAGTATTTAGTCCGCATATCAACACCCAGCTTATCATTTCAAGACCAAGCACTCTCTTTTGACTAAATCAAATTGCAAACAGACTGCTGATGCTCCACTTCCATAAATTGTACACAATTGAACAAACTAGTGTGTGTAGGGATCAGTCTCTTCCACCAAAAACCGGGACTTAAAAGTATTACACCATTTTGAAATCGTTTTAGGTTGAGAATTGAGAATTGATAGATTTAAATATTGTCAAAAGTAACACGATCTTATACCAGACCTGCACTTATTTTGAATTTATACTGTTGCCTGAAGCAAGATCATGACTAGAGGGAAAATCCATCTACTGATGCACATCATACGCTTCAGATATGAGATACCCTATCCTGACTATTCCTAAAGAGAGAGGGTTTATGCAATCTCTCTCTCTCTCTCTCTCTCTCTCTCTCTCTCTCTCTCTCTCTCTCTCTCTCTCTCTATATATATATATATATATATATATATATATATATATATGTATATATGTATATATATATATATGTATATATGTATATATGTATATATATATATATATATATATATATATATATATATATATATATATATATATATATATATATATATATATATATATTATCATTGATAAATGTAAGCTCACCAAAGAGTTAGACATTCGAGTCATTTCATTTTTGTTCTTTTAATGTAGAAAATGTCTCGCCCGAACAACTCTACATTTCTTAATGATGTAATAATCCAGGAATAACGTTTATGTTTACAGTCTGATCTTGCCTATTTCTTTTGTTCTAGTGCCAGTCCATTGTTTGGACATCACAGTGGAAAATGTGTGACTCGACCTTTTAGATGAGAACATACCATCAGGTGGCGCAAAGGGATATGTGACGAATTTGTAATATTAAAGTAATTAATTTATTTACATGGCGAAAGGGACGAGCCAGCATCTTTTTTTGGGAACGATATTACAATACTTTAATATTTATCAGGTAAATTTAAGCTAAACACGGTGAAAATGTTCCGAAGACAGGATCTGTAGCGTATAGGATAAATTTAACTGATTAATAAGGCAGACTGACAGTGATTCCGCTGAGTGTATCATAGTCACTGATTTCGTCTTTCTGAAGAGCGATTTTCGACTGCGCGACTTACTGTATAGACTAACGTTATATCCCTCCTGAAGATGGAGTTTGGAGAAAGGAAGAGAAGAAGGAAGTCACAGAGCTTTAAACTGGTCACGGATGAAGGTAGGCTGCCGAATGAATGAAGACCTTGCAAGACGCGCGTCTGTGTCTGGGTGTTTGTCTGGCGTTGTGTGCCAGCAGAGACGACTCTGTAAACAAAAGCGATGGCCACGACAATGTGCATGGTCTGTGCCTCGCTTTTAACCAACAGATAACCTTAATGATTTAAAGTCGTACATGTGAAAATCTCCCTGGACATCAGTCTCAACATAGATTCAACAATTAATTGATTATGCTAAACGAATAGTCTAAATGATAAATAAAAAAAAGAACATGTTGCACATTGTTAACATCCAACATGCAGCCTGAATTGTTCACTTTCTGCTGTAGCTATATGCTCTATGCCACCTCTCCTGGATACACTTCTTCATACCACCTACAGGTGGTGGTTTCTGCATGGGATGGGAGGGAGAGGGGGACGGCTTTGGTTGACATCACACTACTCCCTGTATCCTGCACAAGCTTCATCATTGCAACACAATCTTGTTGTTTGTCTTGCAGATTGTGCCCCTTCATATATGATGAATTCCAACCTCAATGACATGCCTAAAGATGTTACTGTTCCTGATGGTATGTGCCACAGTAAGCAATAATGTATATGATATATTGATGCAGATCTCACTTATTATATCAAAATCCTATTTTTTTCTCAATGTAGTTTGGCTGGTGGACGAGGGTGTGGAGATCAAGAGGCAAATCACAGGAATGATGAGGCTTCTGAGCGATAAGACCGGCAGGGTATATCATCGTGTGGTAACAGAGCAGGACAGCTTAACAAGGGATCCTCAGGAAAGGCATCTGACCTGGGTACATCAGCATGCAGCTTCATCTCTTGCATCAGAGGACCACCAGAGCAACAGCTGGAACACTGCAGGGGACCCAGGGCCTTCACCTTCATCCATTTCCCCCCCCATCCCCAACGGTCCAAGTTGTGGCCAGTACAGCACCCGCTCCAAAGCCATGAGAAGCCTCAACCATACCAAGGATCCCATCAAAGTGAATGAAGCTAATGGTAGGATACCAACGCAGATCTGAGGAGCAGAAAACTAGACAGATTTATTTCCTCATGAACAATTATGCTGATAGAACAGAGAGGAAAAAAAGGGTCATGTGCTGCACATCAGACAAGCTTTTTGTTGCAGAGGTATAGACATAGGTATTTGTTTGTAAGGCAGACGAGATACAAGAAAGGCAAACACACTTATTTACACATTGTGTTGCCAGTGATGTGGAAAGAAAGCACTTTGCACCCGTATAGTATGCATGTTTAAGCAGACAATCACTTACGAACGCCCTGTCTTTCCAGCAGATGTTGGCCCTCCTGGTGTGTCAGAAACCCCCTGCTGCATGTGTAACTGTAAGGGCACCTTACAGGCTATTTTGCAAGAACTGCGTGCCATGAGGAGGCTGATGCACACTCAAAAAGGTCAATGGATGAGCACGAACACTCAAATACTGTCACAAAATGAGAAAGATAAAATGTAACGTGTTACTGTCTTTGTCTAGCATCCTTGGAAAGAGAGGCGGCATCATCATGCCAACCCCGTCTTGTTCCAGTTCCCACATCTCACCGTAGGCCCCGCAAGAGGAGGCCAATCTATAAAGTTGCACCAGTGAATGTGTCTAGTGCTGGAGCTGCGCTTGGTCCTCTGGCGGCATCACCACTTATAGTAGTTGCACCTGCAGAATCTGGAAAGAGGGAGAAATGTGAGAAAGAGCAAGGCTCATCTACAACCAACAGCCATTCTGTCTCAACTGAGGTTACTTTGCTGCCACCTCAGAATAATCCAGTGACTATTAACAACAGACACAATCCTCTCCTCAGCCAACAAAAGGAGCATCAGTCAATAGAGGTAATCTGCATGTGGATCAAATGTACAATTTCAGTTTACTGCACTCTAACAAAAACAGAATCTAAAATTGAATCTTTCCGAATAATGTAATCCCAAAAGTTTTCAAATGTGTGTAATGTCTCTATTTTATTTCTTAACTCGACATAATGCACATCTGAAAAACCATACGATAGAATTGGCAGCTGAATTCATCCAACTACTGAATGGCTTCAACTATGGCAATTGTTTGTTCATATATTATAAAAGTTCTCTCTCTAGTTTGACTCCATTTAAGAATTTATTGTCCATATGTTAAAAATCTTTGCCAAGTGATATACTTTGTTTTTCTTACTTTGTGTCCCCTTAATGATTTGGACCTTGATAATGAGTTTTGCACGATCATCCTCAGGCTTAATTTTACATTCAACATTAAGCTTACACTCATGACAATGACTTCTGTTGAGCAGTTTGTGTGTGCTCTCCAAAAACTGAATTTACCTTGTGTTTTAATTGACCTTTTTTAAAAAAAAAATACTTCAGAATACATGTGTTATTTGTTTATTTTTCAGTCTGAGGTGCGTCTTGCAGAGGATCATGACGTGTATATCTCGAGGGCTCAGCTGGACTCCATTCTGGTCAACTATACCCGCTCTGGCAGCCTGCTATTCAGGAAACTGGTGTGCATCAACATGTTGCAAGACCCAACTCATTGGTTCTTTGATTTTGGTTAATTTTGCAGTCATGTGGTACCTCTGGTTACTTAACTTTGAAATAAAAAAAAAACTATTTACGTTACTAATAAAGCTCACAAAGGCTCAAAGATTTAAAATGTTTTTAATGCGGTGCCATGTTGTGTCTAGGTGTGTGCCTTTTTTGACGATACTACGCTGGCTAACTCCTTGCCAAACGGTAAAAGGAAGAGAGGGCTCAATGATAACCGTAAAGGCTTGGACCAGAACATTGTGGGCGCCATTAAAGGTAAGATACAAAAGACTTAATCAGTCTTTTTGTACCAGAGTACAACAATGGCACATTAATGAAATGATAAATTATGTTAATATAGTTGCGTTAACTGTATCCAGTGTTTACAGAGAAATACTGCACTGAACATAGAATAGAGAAGTTGCCGGGCCCACGAGACTGGGTTCAGATCCTCCAAGATCAGATCAAACTTGCCAGGAGGAGGCTGAAAAGAGGTACTGCTAAGTCACAACTCTTTCTTTTATTGAAATAGCAATGAGTTTGCCAGTATAGATCAATTGCAAGGTTGTCTTAGAGGAGGCCTTCTTTCAGGCAAACCTTGTTCTTATTTTGACTCCTCAGATGCTGCAGAAGCAGAAGAAGTCTTAAATGGACCTTCCACAAGTATGAACCAAATGGCAGCAAATACACGCACACACGCACGCACACACACGCACACACACGCACACACACACACACACACACACACACACACACACACACACAGTCTGCTTGTGTCCGTCTGTGTCTTCACCTGCAGGCCTTATAGATGTACTCCATCTCACACAATCTTTCCATCAGCCCCCCTCTGAGCCCACCATGTTTTTACCTCTCACAACTTCCCTGTCACAACACACACATACACTGGTGTTGCTGGCTCGCTCATTGGCTCATATGTCTTTGTCATGCTGTTGCTGTGACATTTGACATTCTCACAGAGCTTCACAAAATGTCAGCTAATTATCTTCACACTATGCACCTCATCCCCTCCTTTCACCTCTCTAGTTCCCTCGCTGCCACAACAGCATTTATCTTTCTGCTGTCTCAGTTGTTGTTTTTCTTCTTATAGAAGGCTATCAAACCTGTAAAAAAAAAAACAACCTCCAAATGTCTAAACACAGTTGTCTTTTATGGTTGTGATATTTTATATCTTAACATTATTTTCTTCCTTCTTTTATAGGCTGCGAATATAGCAAACCAGCAAGCGTGAAGGGGACGGTCGTTAACATGACGGGTTGATTCAATGGCTGCCACACTGGCCTTACAGCACATTTGTTATTTGTCTTAATTACTTCTCTAACTTGATGCATTTTGCCACTTTAGATTTAACCATTGCAGCTCTCACATGGATGTAAAGGGAAAAAAATGCACCCAATGAAGAAGACTGCTTAATGTTCTCTCTCTCTCTCTCTCTCTCTCTCTCTCTCTCTCTCTCTCTCTCTCTCTCTCTCTCTCTCTCTCTCTCTCTCTCTCTCTCTCTCTCTCTCTCATGCACCTGCTCCAGTTTTTTGTGGTACTTTTCACTGGACAGATACTGGGATCTTGGGTTTTATGCCAAAATACACTGACCTATACAGTGGTAAAAACAAAGCCAGATAGTTTTCATGTATGTGACTTAGTGTTTACATCATAGGCTCCAGCTTTAATGTGCCTAGTTCTCAAATGTCATTAGAAGTCACAAGTCTAAAACAAGACAAAGTAGGCTACTGTAATAGTATAGCATTCATGTATTTTGCACAAATCACCTTTTAAAAGAATGGTGCCTTTTAAGTAACCAGTACTTTAATGAGTGTAATATGTAGTGCAGGGTCAACCTTAATTGCAAACATTACATTCAAAAGTAGATTTCTGATGTATTTTAAAATAGGTTAATAGGCTAGAACTGTTAGGAAATAATTGTTAAGCATTCCATTAATATTTTTTTTAATTGTTGTTATTATTAGAATCTCTAGGCTATGCATATCTAGTGTGCTATTGCTATTGATGGAATTACATTTTTATAATGTTTTGCTCACTGTGCATATTCCATGAATAGTTGTTTCAAACAATAAATATAATTTCCTGGCAATTTTGTCTTTGAGTCATTTTTGTATATATGCTGGATCATAAAATAAACAAAAGAATAAATAAGAATATTGTTGATGTCTTTCTTAAGAATCAAATATACATCACTATAGCTTTATTTGAATGTGTTGTAACAAAAATATAATTCTGAGTCTAAAACCATAAATCTACCAAAAGATCACAAATGTAAGTTTATATGCTTCAGCCTTTTTTTAAGTACCAGTACTTCAAGCCAGGCAATGCTATGTTTTTAATATTATTTCATTTTCTATTCAGTAATTGCACATAATTGCATAAATTGACAAGAGCAAACGACAACATATATTGAAATACAGTTCATCCGCAATGCTATGGCGTAAGTGCAATTGGAGGGAAAACAGTAAATTAAAGGTACACTCCATTGTAGAGATTTTGTTGCCAGACTTCACAAACCATTAAAGGGGATGTTAAAGCCGCCAATGTACGGGCAGAGGACCCTTTGAGATCTCGTGAGTTTCCTCTTTGTATTGCAAACCATTTGTTGTTTGACGAAGACAAAACGTGATCGGATTAGTTGATTCATTAAAACACATTCAATTATACGGGACAGTTATTTTTTTTCGCCATCTAGTTTTGAGTTAGAAGACAGATATGTCTCACTTTTCGTCAGGCGTTCTCCGAGGACGCCCAATTATAGCCCCAATGCATTCTGGTGCCGTCCCCGCTCTTCTGTCGGGATCCACCGCTAACGTGAAGCTGGTAAGGATAAACTGGACAGAGCAATTAAAGGGGAAATGTTGCAAGAATATAACTCCGCTTTGGTCCTAAAATTGCATTTAGGGCAATTGTAAACACTTATATTGCACAATATTAGTACAAACGTTGCACACGTAGCATGTTCAGTGCTGTTTTATTGATACAAACTGTGATGTTGCACACATCGCATGGTGACAGACAGGAAGGGGTTAATTTTTTCCGCCGCCGACATTTTTATTCGGCGCTCTACGGCAACTTTTTAACTTGCATGGGAAAAGAACTGGCACAATGTTTCACAACTATGGATCCCATTGGAGCTGTAGCATGTACAGTGTGTGCGTTTTTAATTGCCGTACAACTCAGACACTCGGAGGTCTTTGTTGCACAGAACTGCTTATGCTCATCACCTCATGCATTGATCAGCGTTTGCGAGCGAGAGCTAGCATCGAAACGGAAACTGCATTGTTTAGCAAAACAACAGTGAAAGATGTAGCTGTCACTTTCAGCACACGTATATATCCTACAGCTGACCGCAGTGGTTTATACTGTAGTGTACATTGCACCAAATAGTTCACGCCGATATTGTTCGTCAGTGCCTCAGGGTTGAATGAACGTAAAGGAGCGTTTGTGCTCTTGAACATCCCCACTGTGCGCGCGTTAAGGCCCCTTCAGCAGCAGTTTGAATAACACACCGGGGCCAGGCTTCTCTGTCAGGTGGAAACGTGTTTCCCATTGTCATGTTATCGCGGGTCCTTCATGTGTTACCTTCAATTAAACCAAAAATACGAGAGCCGAACAGTAAGCACCAGCTCACTGTGTTGCTTTATGTTCCCAGAGCTGTGTATTCGGGGTCACAAAGAGATGCTATAGTTGAGTCTTAGATGCATTTTTTTGCATTTTGAAAAAGTTAATTGGTGTCCTCTTTAGACTCTAGTAACCCCTAATATTTTGTTTCTTACTAGACTGACTCATTTTAAATAATGTGCTTGAAATTCAAATGCATGAGCAATTGATTTGTATTTTCGTAATAATTTAAAATTGGAAAGAGGAAAATATCTGGATATTTACATTTAGTACAATACAGTAGACCTACATCCAACATGAATTGTACAGATTGTACAGAGACTCATTTGTACTTTTTCATGATGAACTGGAATTGATGCAATGATGGGCACATGTGGAGAATATTAGATTGTAAATTAGTTGAGGTTTAAAGTCCATGCAAATAACACATTTTTCTTCAAACCTGCATGTAGTCATAACCAACTCAAACAGTGTTTTTAATCACAGTCTTTTATTGTTCTGTCCTGATGTTGTTCTAGTGGTGAAGACCCTGACTTTCTTCAGACATGTCCGTCAGGGAGTCCTTTAATCCTGAAAGCTATGAGCTGGACAAGAACTTCAGGCTCACACGCTTTGCAGAGCTCAAGGGCACCGGATGCAAGGTTAGCTCTCCATATGAATATCTTTCCTGGATGTATCACTGTCTTTGTATACACACACACACACACACACACACTTACATACATGCATACACAAACACACTATAATAAGTACTCCACCAGATGATTTTTTTTAAAGCAGGATAATGATTATGGTGTTTTTTTGTTTCTGGTCACAGGTGCCCCAAGATGTGTTACAGAAGCTGCTAGAAGCCCTACAGGAGAACCACTATCAAGAGGATGAACAGTTCCTGGGGGCAGTTATGCCCCGATTAGGTAATCGTGGTCCTTGTAAAGTACTGTAATAACACATAAGTCAAGTTATAAAGTGCTTAACACATGGTTCATATGGTCATGGAAAACCTGGAATTTTAAAATGGTTATTTTCAGACCTGAAAAAGTCCTTGAAAAAAATTAAATCCCAAAAGCTTTGGAAAAGTCATGTAAATGTGTTGTATTCATATGTTCATGACGTTCAATTACGCTGAGTTTGAAATAATGAATATGCTTTTAAAAGAAAGACACTCAAAATATAAGCAGGCATGCACACAGGTATCTGTATAAATGTGTATTCTTTTAATCAAACTATTGTCTCTCATTCATTTGTGTCATGTAAGGTATACTGTACGCTTTGGAATTCTCATTGTTAGTTGAAATACTACATTTTATCACTTTTTTATGTATGCACTGAAATTTCACAAAATGTTTTGTCATGGAAATTTGGTTTAAAGACATGGAAAAGTCATAGACATCTATTGGTCAAAATGAGTATGAACCCTGATAACAGTAATACAGCTTAAACAAACACTATTCCCTGTTCTAACTACAACGGGACTAATGTTTTGTGTTGGCATTAAAGATATAGTTGTTTCATATAAATCTTCATATAAAACTCTGAAACCATGTGTTAAAGCACCAATTCTGCTGGATTATGCACAAGCCACAAATGACCAGACATTGTTGACTGTAATGTAGGGAGTGAGCAAGAAATGCATCATGGTACAAAACATTAAAATAATACGAAGGGGTAAGTTCTGGACAGACTACCTGTATAAACACAGCGTTTGACAATTCTCTTGCTCATTAAAGCTCAGCAGTCAAATTATACTCTTACATTACAACTTTGTGTGTACCCTACCAGAATAAAAACATCCTCAAAATATCACATACAGAGCTCTTTTATTTTTGAAGGCATAGGAATGGACACCTGTGTGATCCCCCTCAGACATGGAGGCCTTTCTCTGGTCCAGACAACAGATTACATCTACCCCATTGTGGATGACCCCTACATGATGGTATGTTTCTGCTCTTTTATGGACATTTCTTTTTCTCCATCGTTGTCCCATTCATTATCCACACGTTCATACACTGTTACCCTTGATGTGCTTGATTGTCATTTTTATTTTCTAGGGAAGAATTGCTTGTGCCAATGTTCTAAGTGACCTGTATGCAATGGGAGTAACGGAGTGTGACAACATGTTGATGCTTCTGGGAGTCAGCAACAAAATGTCAGAGAAGGTATGAGGCATGTCAGTAGATGAGTTCACTTAAGGATCTTTGTTCTATGCAAAATAACTGCAACAAACCAATAGTGTTAGAGCAAACCACTTATAATAGAGTTAATTTACTGAAATATATTAATATAATATTGTAATGTTTTCTCTTGTGCTTCTGTTCTGCTTTCTGAATGTTCTTGGTCTTTACAGGAGAGAGACAAAGTCATGCCACTGGTCATCCAGGGATTCAAGGATGCATCAGAGGAGGCCGGCACATCTGTAACCGGAGGACAGACGGTGCTCAACCCCTGGGTGGTGATGGGAGGAGTTGCTACAACAGTTTGCCAACCAAATGAATTCATCATGTAGGAATGAGTTCCATACTGCATATTTCCCGACTTGTAACTTATCATTTTATTGTGCAAAAAAATAAAGCGCTGATGATGTTTGACGTTTCTCAGGCCGGACAACGCAGTGCCAGGAGACGTGTTGGTGTTGACCAAGCCGCTTGGAACACAAGTGGCGGTTGCAGTACATCAGTGGCTAGATATTGTAAGTCCGCCTGCCCACTCACATGACTCAAATCATTTTGTCTCGATGCTTCTTCTTTTTTAAGGTACACCAACGACGTTGACTGTATATGTGTTTACATTTTTTTAATTTCTTAGCCTGAAAAGTGGAACAAGATCAAGTTGGTGGTCACCCAGGAGGATGTAGAGCTGGCCTACCATGAAGCCATGATGAACATGGCTCGGCTCAACAGGACAGGTACAACCTTTAATTATATATATATATATATATATATATATATATATATATATATATATATATATATATATATATATATATATATATATATATATGGGCAAAGTTGAAAAAAAATACTGATTAATCACATTATGCGCCAAATTCAATAATGAAGTAAAAACTAGTGTATTGCCTTTTTTTTTTATAACGTGTTATCAAGGGAGTGCAGAGATGCGGTTGAAAGTCATTTTTAGCTTCAGAAGGTTCCTCACTGAGTGAAATGACCTGGATGTATCAAGTGGTCACCATGATATCCTTCTGTAGCTAAGTATCTTCTGCTAATAGAGTGAAACATAACGCAAAAAAAACATTCTGGGAGCACTTTATAATACCTGAAGATAATGTTCCTTGTGACACAGAAGTTGCATACTCGTCACGGTGATGACACACCCAAAATATTTGTTTATGCTTTCAGACGGCAAACAGTGTTTAGCCTGCAGGGAGAGACAGCCCTAATCAACCAAATGTGCTCTCTCTCTCTTTCGCTTTCTCTCTCTCTTTCTCTTTCTCTCTTCTTTTTCCCCATGTAGCGGCTGGACTTATGCACACCTTCAACGCTCACGCAGCCACCGACATCACAGGGTTTGGCATCCTGGGCCACGCTCAGACGTTGGCGCGGCAACAACGAAGCGAGGTGTCATTTGTCATCCACAACCTGCCAGTGCTTGCCAAGATGGCGGCTGTGTCCAAGGCTTGTGGGAACATGTTTGGACTCATGCACGGCACCTGCCCTGAAACATCAGGTGTGTGTGTGTGTTGAGTGGCTGGCTGGCTGGCTTTGTTGTTTTCTTTCCTCCCTCACCACTTTATTTTGAATGTAAAGTTTATTTTTAGTAAATGGCACATATGTCCAGGGGGAGCCTTACAAAGTATTTTGCAGGTGGATAAAAACTAAATGCAAAAATAACAAAGGCCCGTCCAACAGGACAAAACACCAATTCAAAGCTTGTGCATGTTCTGAAGTTCAAAACAACAAAGATTCAGTCAACTTTGCTGTAGCGTTCTGAATGAGCTGTAGTTTCTCCATTCATTATTTGACGATACAGTCTAATTAGACTAAATGTATAATTGTGACAAGATGCGTGGGTCTAACTTTACAACACAGAGACAACCAGCCATAATATAAGAAATATTACAAGTAGAAAAGAGCAAAAAATTCATTTGAAAATGCAAATTAAAAGTTCTAAGAATATGACTTCTAATCGGTTCAACTTGGATTGAAGGTATTTTGTACCTTTTTGAAGCTATACTCATCCAGTCTTAAAAACAAAACTTGTATAATTGTTTTAGTGTTGTCTGGAAATAAAAGAACATTGTCCAAACAAAAACAAGCGAAAGGTGACGTAAAACCCTGTGGCACACAAAGGAGCAAAAAGATCTACAACTTTACAGACTTAACACCAGTCAGAAAGATAGGATGAGCCATCTGGATCCTGCCCCACACAATGTGATCAGTTTCAGTATCAAAGGCAGTGCTGTGATCCAGAAGTAAGAGAACTGCGCTCTTACCAGCATCACTACACATTAAAAACATAAATTTAGACCCTTGTGACTGACTGAATCTACTTTTCTTTGCAGGAGGACTGCTTATTTGTCTGCCTCGGGAGCAAGCCGCCCGCTTCTGTGCCGAGATCAAGTCCCCAAAATACGGTGAAGGCCACCAAGCGTGGATCATCGGAATTGTAGAGAAAGGAAACCGCACTGCTCGCATCATTGACAAACCTCGGATCATAGAGGTGGCACCACAAGCAGCCACGCAGAATGTCAACCCAACTCCTGGTGCAACTTCTTAATCCACCTTTGCGTCATAGACCGGAACCTCAAAGCTCTGCAGTGTTTTTAGACACATAAACTACAAAACCATCCTAGAGTGTTGAAATGTATACACAAAATAGTAGGTACACAGAAAAGACTGGGTCGGCGTGTATCTACATGGAAAAACAGCCCCACACAGTGGCCCAAGGGGCATGTCACCACCCAGTGGACTCAACCTGCAGTATCCCAATGATTAAAACATTGGTAAGAATTAGAGCATACTTAAAATCCATTTGCCTTTTGTGTCTGTTGTATTTTGTTATGTTACATGCGTGTGATCAGCAGGCAACTTCTGATAAGAGGGCGATGTTGATGAAGACAATTATGTGATACTGTTGATTCATTTTGAATCTTAGCAAGTCTGGTGTCTGTTGCCATTTTGGCTCTTTTAAAATTGCTCTCATCAAGCAGGCAGACCGCATGATGGTGTTTTTGTTTGTCCATTCACTTTGTACAGTTATAAAGTCTAGTTTTAGTTCATTGCTGCAACTGATGCCTTGAAAGAAAAAGAGTTGACAAGAATGGTTTGTTTTTTATTACTTTGACTTTTTGTATCGTCCCCACCTAAACTAATAAATATTCCAATAGAAAATGGTCTATTTTCACCCGCTCTTCAGGAGCTATACTCAAAAATCAAATATGACATTCATTCTCTACTTTCATCCTAAAACTGTAGATGATTTTTTTTTTTTTTACATTCAATACCATTGACATTGCTTTGTGGTTTAAAGTCAGAAAGAGATGAACCTTCGAGCATCTGCATTACCAATAAGTCGTCATATTTGACATAATGTGGACATTAGAGTTTGCATTAAATGATCACACAATTGTGCAACTATAGAAAGCATTCTGGGCTGTTTACAACAAGCAGTCTAATCGGTGATGTTGCTTTTGTTCAAGATCTGCTGCTGCGAGCAGTCTGACAAACTGTTATGAAGAGTCCAGCTGATCAAAGTCCAAACGGTTTGTTTATCCTAAAAGCCTGAATGAATCTGTAAGGCCTCTGTAAATGTTCATATGGATATCAGGAACCAGGTATGACCTTCAACCCACCGCTTCCAATAAACGTCTTATAATATTGTTTTTCTTTGTTTTTGATGCATTAAAAATGTTTATTTAATTTGTTAAGAATGGAAAATAACTAAATACATGTCTACTGATCAGCACAATTACATTCTAACTGCACAAAAGCCACTGATTATGAGATCGTAGATGATCATCGTCAATATTTTAATGAAAAAGAAATAACAGCAACAATTCATAAATACTTTCATGTAACATATTTATACTTTCAGACATAGTACTGAGTTTTATATTTACAAGTTTCATATCCATACAACATTGACCATTTACAAATAAAGATTATATTTAGATTCATTATGTTATATGTATATACAGTCTATGGCATGAACAAAAATTCCCATTTTTTATCTACCCCTCTGCACCAAAACAACACAGCCCTGGAAGGTATCATATAAAATACAAATATATTAGAGAAGTAACAACTATTTATAATCTGACTGAGTGGAATGACCAGCTTCTATAATGTGTCCAGATCATAAGTGCAACCTGTCACCTGAACTTTAGTTTTGTATGAATGAAGCATTTGAGGCACATCCAGCATACCACTCCACAGTGTCAGTTATATGTGCTTTTTCCCATTTTCCTGCTGTGCATGTGTTGCATGCCCCACTGTCTTCTTAGCATTTTCAGGCTTGAAAAGTGCTTGGATATCAAGCATGGCATTGCAAATGTGCTGACCAAACCGGGATGAATCCTGCAGGTCACAAGTAAAGGCAAAAAAGAGAGAGACATAAAGAGTGTTGAGTTTCCAAAGATAGCATAACACGTTATCCATATATGATAATATGTATTGCTCTCAATTTATGCTCTTACTGTGTCCGGGCTGGAAAACTTGCTGGAGATGTGGAATGTGATGAGGTTTTCCCCAACAATTATATAAGACACACCATAACCATCATCAGCCACCTGGTGGGAGAGAGGAGGTGCTGATCACAACTTCAGGGTAAAACAATATGACACCTTGTGTAGCTTTTGCACATCCCTAAAATAAAACAATTTTACTTACTGGGCCAAATCCACCACCAGCACCCACATATCTAGGGAACTTGTTGATGTCGACTAAATTGAGCTGCTGCTGTGGAGTCTGACTGGTAGACAACTTCCAGGGCTCTGAAAGCACCTAAAAGCAAAGATATTGAATGTTAGGGCAGATAAGAAAATATCAACATTGTGAGAGGTAGGTTGAGAGTAACCAATAAAATGACAGAGATAGGATAGACAATATTAGTTCTAACCTTCTTAAGGAATGGCGAGTCAATACCAAGGTATTTGGACACTATGTAGAGACAGAAGAGGTGACGGTCGATACCAGAACCAGTCATGGCCAGACGATACATGTTTTGATGCTTATCTGCTGCTTTCCGAAACAGGGCAAGTCTCTGGGCATTCTGATCACAAAAACAAGTGGCACAAACAAGTATCATCCAGGCCCGCGCATACAGCATGAACATCATATCAAAATGACCTTCAGAGAGTTTAGAGTCCAGGGCACTGACACAGGGAGACACATTGCCTTTAGGTCCTGGTGACCAAGTCCTCAGCGGCACAATGTGACCTCAATGTGATGTCATACTTACAGCAAGTGTGTCCATTCACACCAAGAGACTGATTGTGAATTTGTGAGCCTGATAGCGCACATTTTAAACCAGACATGTCAAAATATCTAGTTATTTTGCAAATTGTTTTAAGTATTGACTACACCAGTAAAGGGCTTTAATGGCTTCAACTCGGCTGAACCCACTTGTGATTCCACTACAGACCTCTTTGGTTTTAGGTTGTGTGTTCCCCATTCAAGTGTTTCTGCGCGTGTGAGTTCTGCTTACTGTTGCACCTGCATCCTCCATGGCTCTGACAAACGCAACAGCCTCAGAAGTGCAGGAGCGTACCGTCTCTGTCCGACCGTCTCTGAACATACGAGTCATCGATGACTCGTAAGTCAGACAGAACACATGTTGGTCCTAAAAAAGGAAATGGATTGAAGTCATTTTGTGTTGGTGGATGATATAATCAAAGACAACAGTGAGCGATAATGTCAGTAATGTCATGAAGATGGCAGCCCTACTCTGAACTGTGCCAGCTGCAGGGCCAACTGAATAAAGGCATCAGGGCTGCTCCTGCACTTCTTGATCAGTCCTTTTCCAAACTCATGAAATAGATAGCCATGGAAGTCCACGTCGTCAGCTATCTGCTTGGCTGACAAGTATGAAGTCTCAATGACCTTCTGGCACTGAGAGGGGGGAAAACAGAAGGATGTCCTGATTTGTTTTGTAATGAAAATACAGTTATTAGCCTACAGCAAATACCGTTAAATGCAAATCAAATAGGTCAATGGCAATTCATGATGAGACCCGACCGCACCTCGTTTGGAATTTGCCACTGTAGTCGAGAGGGATAAGGCAGACCTTTGTTCACATCACCTTTACAATGGCCTTCCTCTGTGTAGCCAAGATGGAAGCAGTCTGTTGCAAGAACATACTACATAGACAAAAAATGCTGGCTGAAAATATCTCCAAACTTTCAATCATTGTTTTAAAATACAATATCAGCACACGTTTCATACCTCCCACATATGTCCTACAATTGGTGCATCAGCCCAAGAATGTTCAGCATTAACACCCATTTTTCCATTAGGATAAGAGATCAAGGTAAAAGACTTGTCAAACCACCTATGAAAGAGAAAATAAGTGAGTTTATTTTGAGAAAAAATAACTAATAATCATCTTCTAGTCATTAAAAGCTGTGACCTTCCCCGTGACTTCAGTCCCTACCTGTTGTAACATTTTCCATGAAGCAGGGACTTCGCGTAATTGTCGAGTGATTTTGTCTTTGCAGGGTCATAACCCTGTGGCTCGTCATCTAGCGTCAGGAAGAAGGCCGCTGACTCAATAGTGTCCAGGGACACTTTGTTTCCTCCCTGGCCAAAATATTTAATCCGAGCCCGAGCCCATGGAACTCTAGAAGGGAACGTCAAAGTAAGACAATTTCCCATCTTGTTTTGTGTTTGTATGAGCACATGTGTCCTGTGCATGTGTTAATTGATATACCTGTTTCCTGCAGTCAGGGCAGCTAATTTAAGTTCTCCTGGCTGAGGTTCTGACGTATCATTGAGGATCCTTTGAAACTGTGTCTCAAGTTCACTGGGTAAGAGGTGGCGCCCTCCAGTGTACAGCCACACTTGGAAGAATCTGCCCTTGTGGTAAACAACCAGGTGCTTACGGTCAGTCAGGTGCTGCACAATATCTGCAGGGATGGACAAACAAGAAAAGGACACATGACAAAATAAGAGGGAAGATGCAGTTGGCTAATCTCAAAGATAAAATGTAGAATATTAGGAACCGGCAAAATGCTTTAATACGAACAGATTGACCAACGCTCCTTTTATCTCACATTCATAATCATGTGCTACAGCAGTACAGTTGTTAAAGCGTAAATCAACACTAAGACATTGGACTGGGGGCTGAAACTTTTAGACCAGTTGCACTTCTGTTTATATCTCAATTAGTGATGTCAAAGCTGGTATTTCCCTTTTAATTGATTAACCCTTTAAACTGTATACAGAGCAGTCGATTACCTGTTTCAATACCAGGGATGCGCGTGGTGTTAAATATCCTCTCCATCTGAGTGGAACACATAGGAACTGTTCCCAAAGCCCTCAGCTGGGAAGAAAAAAGCAATCATCACAGATAATAATGACGTATGTGTATAATTTTACAGTGGGTAGGTTACAGCCTGGCAAGCGTTACCGGTGCATGTTCACCACGTTCCAGTTTGCGCCGGTACTGCAGCATGGCATGAACCACATTCCCTGCCCGAGCAGCCTGTCGGTGTGTTGGGGTGATGTACAAGAGGTCCTAATGCATTTACCACAAAGACAAAGTACACTCATCAAATCAACACAAATAGACAGAAAGCAGAGTACACATATAAATAACATGAAGAGACAAAAATAAATGAATAAGTTATATAATAAGTCAAATGAGTAATTATTAATCACAATTATTTTGTTGGTCACAAACCTTTGGCGAGGTGAAGTTTAGAGAGGTTAAAAATAATATGGTGCATAAGTCTGACCTGGTGACAGTTTACTGTATCTTACCATTATATAGAAGTTACTGTTCACCATGATAGGACTCCTACCCCTGAGGTAGATGTACTCCTCCCACCAGTCACTTACCTGGAGAAGAAAACACATTATTATTGAATAACATTAGGATTCAATTCAATTTGAGCTCCGATGTTGTATGACTTGCAGCCACTACTCACATAATTTGTCCCCCACCAGGATTTTAGGATTAGGTATCTCTGTAGCTGGGCTGCTTTTGAATCTTTAAAGTCATTGGCCAACATCTCCATTTGCTTGTACTGATCACTGTTTAGCAGAGGATGGACTGACTCCAGGTACTGTGGAGTAAACATGGTGTGTGTTGTCAGAGAAAAATAATCAGTGTTATGTAGAAAAAGCTGATATAGTGCAGCAGGAAGGACACAGAAAGAAAACCTAAAAGACATCCAGCACATGTGCAGCAAAGAAGACATGACAGGGTTGTATCTACTAGCTTAGTACTGTAGCTTTTAACGGAGCTAGATGGTGGTACAGTCAAACTATTTCAACAAGCTACAGATATCAAATAGTTTTAAAAGTGTAGGTTTAGTTAATGTGCTAGATAGGTTTAGGTGGAAAAGTCAGAAATGGTAGTAAGAAATGTGGTGTTAGTTGTAAAATTGTCATGACAAATGATTATGTTTGGATGTCAGGTAACATTAGCATTTATGGTTTCTCCATGTCATTCATTTCAAGATGACACATTCAGTTGTTGTGAGCATGGGAGGTCAGTGCTGTGTAGTTTCACACCCTATGAATTGTATCATCCACACTGGGCACAGGAAGCCTGGGTAAGGAGGCCTGGAAACTGTAGAGCAGCGGCCTGCGCCCAGAGAACATCTTCACGAGACTCTGGGAACAAACAAACAAGACCAGAACGTCACAAACATATGATGCTATAGTACTATAGTAGATGAAGCTGTAACACCCTGTGTTTTCTATTTGTGTCTTCCCAGTGTTTCAGTATTGTTCATTATCTTCACCTGTTCTCGTTTCAGGCTCCTCCCTCATTGTGTGCCTTTCCTGCTGTGTGATTGTAAAGCCCCACCCTCATTGTTTCCACCTGTGCCTCGTTGCCTGCTTTCCCCTGTGTATTTAGTCTGTGTCTTTCCCATGTCAGTGGCAGGATTGTCATCTTTGTATCCCTGTGAGTTTGCATGCGTTTGTTTCCAAAATCAATCTGTTTCCTTGTTTTGTACTTTGACCAGTAAAGTGCCTTTTTGATTTTGCCCTGCTGTCTTTTCTGTTTCCTCTGCTCTTGAGTCTGAGTCTCACACCTGGTGGTGACAGACTCTTTATAACAGATCAGAAATCCACTATACCCTCTGCACTGAGCAAGGGACACAAATACTTAATAGTAATGGTGTCCAGGTAGCCAGACCATGTAATGGTACACACACTATGATTAAAGCTTCAGAAAGAGTAAGTGAAAGACAAACGTACCAGCCAAACTTTAGTAGAGGTGCTCATTTTTCCATGGGATTCAAAAATCCATCCATGGTAGGAGAGCAGAGCTTTGAGTGTGTACCTCAAGAGGTAGATGAAGAACAGCCACAGTCCAGTCGCAAACAGAATGGCACTCAGCACCGCTCGGGTCTGCACTGATAAATAGTCTCTGCACAGAAAAGGCACAACACTCAGAATAACTGTACAAATTCTCTTAAATAGCTGACTTACTGTGTAGTTTGTCTATACAAAGCTAAAAAGTTCAGCAGAATATTTAAAATCTGAACAAAGGAAGATACATTACTGGCTGCAGGAGATCTCTGACCTGTGTGGTAGGTTTTCTTTGATCGCTTCAATCATTCCTAGAGAGGGGTCTATGCGGATATACAAGGAACTCATCATGGCAATTACAACTATCAGCCAACTGGACGGACTGGCAGGATAGACTCCAGCTAATACACCATTCTGTGAGGGAAATCAACAAGATTTAGTGTTAACACAAGATTAATCTTTAGCTTATAACACAACTATTGTTAATACCTTTATAGAGCTGAACTGCTACAATTGAGAGCATGTTTGTAATCATTATCTTGTGACTCCACATTTGTTTAACACTAGATCTTTAATGTTGGCTGTTGTACCTTGAACTGAATGGCTCGCTTCTTCCATGCAGTCACTCCAGAGTGGTAGATGTTTTTGATGACCTCTTTACTCAGTTTAAGGTCCACACCATCTGGCCGCACAGTGAACTCGAAGCCCACTGCCTGATGCGCTTCAGCCATCTCCGAAAAGTACTAACCTGGAAACCAAGTTGAAACTTTAAAGTCATCAGGTTTTTGACTGGAAATATTGACTGCTAGAATGATATTGAGTTCTAGATGTTTTGGTGGATGTGCCGTACAGGATGCTGTTGCAGTATTCTGTCATAATTCAATCTTGCTTTTGTGTCAGTTCTGGATGCTCAGATGTCACTGATCATACTCAATTTCTTCTAGTATTAAAAGATCCACGAGCACACTTGTATTCCTGTAAAACATATTGGGAAAACGTCTGCTAAAAAGATCCAAATTTCCATTGAGCAATGCATCGGTTTTATAATTTGGTATCCTAATCCTCATTTTCTTACAAATGGTTAACTTAAAGATTAACAATGAACTAATACATTGTAAAAGATTTAACTCCCAGTGGGGACATTATCTTCACCAGTGTTTGCTCATAATCTTATATGGAAGGCCACTGATACGAGTCACATATTTTAGCATGTAATATTAGCTATATTATAAAGTTGGAAGTGTTCAGTCATTGTCTTTTAAATGCAGTGCCCTTGTAAAATCCTAAACAAAAATATTTGGAGTTCATAAACCACTCTGTGTAATTAATGAACAGGGGGCCGGCTCTAGGATTTATTTTTTCCATGTCACATGACTGAACAGTCAGCAAGTGGGATAAAGTTCAATGGCCAGATATAGCAATACACCGGCTGAGCATGCGCCAGACCTCAGATGGGCATGACAATATAAACAGAGTACAACCAACAGAAGAATGCTTAAGCCTTTGACTTTACTGTGAGAATCTGTGCCGACACTTTGAAGGTCAGCATGTGTTTTACTGAACTGTACAAAGAGTGAACATGTATAGATCAGCACTCGCCTTTGTCATTGAACTTCCACATTATGATTTTCACCTGATCATTCTCACATACGTGGCTTAACACAACATACAAGCAAAGCTTTCAACAATCTAGCATTTTCACATTATACTCTCATGTAATTAAAACATGGCGTTAACACTATACTTATTGAGCAGAAACATCTCTGCAGCTAATACAACTCAATACATGCAGAACTGAATAAGTACTATAAATAAGAGACAGACACTTTACCTACTGTATGTCAGAACAGAGACAGTATAATCCACCCAGGTAGGGGAAAGCTGTGACTTTGGCTTGTGTCAGGCAATACAATTCCGCAATACTCAGGTGATCTGTGTGACTCCAATGCCCTTGATGTGGCTTTCCTCAGGTAGTGAGATCAGAGCTGTCGTCTCCTGTGCTTTCCAACCTTCCCTCCCGCCCTCTTTCCTCCTTCCCGACGCCACTCTCTGGTTTACTCTCTTCCTCCCCTCTCTGCCTGTTCCTCTCTCACCCGTGACATGCTTCATTTTGTAACAAGACACCAAACAGACTGAGCCTCACCTCATGGGCCTCGAGGTCACTGCTATGTAACTGATCTGCTGTGTGAGGTCTACTTAGAGCAATGTGACGTTTCCTTTTCAAGCACTGACAGTCCCAGCAGGATTTAACTGTAATAATACAATGTAAATGTTGTGATCAGAATTACAGCATACAAATTTGTATTTATTTATATATAGATATAGATAGATATAGATATATCTATATAATGAAAACGGGTCAGGGGTGAAAAAGATGAGAAGGATATTATCCACGGGGGCGGGGTATTCTAGATGGAAACACGACTCTGCTGCTCAGGAGACTCTCCAACTGACTCCTGGTCAGCCGAAAGTACAACTGAAAGCTCTCGTCACCCAGACACAATCTGCGCATAGGTATTCGCCTTACTCTCTCTAAAAATAAAAATAAAAAAAATGCCCGGTTTTTGTCAACGACTCTTTTTAAGCGGCTGCGCTTTAAAAGGTCTCGTCCTGTGTGATCGGCCCCTCAGTCCCCTCACCTCAGAATCTACGTCATTAACGGAAACGTTAGCTAATAACTTTCCACCGGAGCGTTAGCTAGCTGGCTAACGTCGCGTTCTCTCCTGCTGTGTTCAATGACTCAATTCATCAAGCTGAAGCTAACGTTAGCTAAGTCGATGTCAACAAAGCTCCTGGTCAACTTAACTTAGATATACCATAAAATATTATATTACCATGTATTCGCGCTCCCTTCTGACACGCGCATCTGTTCGTAGTTAACTGAATATAACCCTACACCCCCCCCCCCCCCCTAAAACAAACCCTAATCGAATCTACACGATTCACGTAGGTCACCTATTTTGGTTTCAAAACGGCGTATTTCGCTAAAAGGTAAGCGATTTTTATGCCTGAGATATGAATATTGATGTGACTTTGCAATCGATTAAAGGTTAAAAAAAAAAATAGGCCTAGAGGCCAAAAAAGAGAAAATGAAAAAAACGAAAGGTGTGGTCTTAATTGTGACATTTTGCAAACCATCGGGTTTAGGTCTTCAGTCACAACTTTTATATCAAACAATACTATAAATAGCAAAGGAGGAAATGTATTTATAATGTAAACAACAAACAAAAATATAAACAAAGGGAGACGTTATACTTCAGTCCTAGATTAGGCTTTAAGTGTCATGATTCCTTACGTATACCCTTAATCATGAATTACCCTTAATAACCAAGAACAGTTCAAACTAAACCATGGCTAAACACAGTTATAATATACTATGAAGTTAGTTTCTGAAGTTCTCAATATTCTTCAATCAGTTTTCTCTCTGCGCTTTAGGTATAACTGAGTTTAAGTCTAACTGCAACATGCCGTAAAACTTTAAAATTAACAGAGTAGGATTTTAACACAAGAGATAATGGTAATCCAGAGGGAGTTTATCGTCATACCACCACAAAAAAACAATTACAAATTGTGTGCGGTACAGCAAAAGTGCTAACTCCAACGTTAAAAGTGAAGATAAAAGACAGCCTCATAGCAGGTGGAGATGGGTAAAGGAGGAAGAAGTCTGAGGGAGAGGGTTTGGAGATCCATCATCGCGACCGTGTTGTGCTCTATACTTGGCATCAGGACCTGTTCACCTACAACTGTCCCCTGTCCTGCAAATGCCACTTTCTCAGCCTTATGTACCTAAAAAGGATAAAAACCCATTTTTACTTTTGTTAAAAATATTAGGCATGAAAATGAAAGATGCATTTTTGCTTCAGATACAGAAAATTCAGCTAAATGTGAAGAATTAGCGTTTTCTTTTTTTGTTTCTTTTTATCAACACATCTCATTCACACCTGTCCCCATCTTTGTGACTGCACACAGAATGATGTCAACACATTGTCTGAGTTGTTCCCACCAATTACAAGCAGCCTGTCAGTGGCACCCAGGAAGTAAAGCGTAGGGAGGTCGGCATCTGCTCTGGTCAGGGTGGGAAGCAGTTCAGACCACGAGTCTAATAGACAGAGCGAATATAAAAGCACCATTTATCATACGTCCTGATTTGCGTTTCAGAAAATGGTCTAAACTGTGACCTTTGACCTTACCTTCACTCGTATTGTACTGCAACAGCAGTTTCTCTCCAGTCCTCTGGATGCTCCCCAACACATAGAGACAATGTCCAAGGCTAGTAGCAAGGGGCACGTCGTGGGATAAGGACATGGTGAACTGGAAGTCAGTGAGTGGCAGTGAGGAGACAAACCTATAGGCAGAAATTATATTCAATTCAGATTAAGTTAGAAAATGTGTTTTCTATGTCATCCCAAAAATCTACCAGCTGAGGACACAAACCTCCATGTGTCCTCCCATGGATCATAGCATTCTACAGCTGTATAAAGAGCTGTGTTGGAGTCTGGGGTCACCAGTGAGTCCAAGTACCAGCCTCCCACAGCGTAAATACAGCCGTCACAGGCAACTGCACTGAAGTGCCTTCTGCGCTGTGGATGGAACGGACGGTGACAGTTTTTATTAGTGTTGAACAACTGACTGCGGAAGGCCAGGCAAGTTTTATTTTGGTAGAGAAAGTCATCAGCTTGATTCACACAGTAGAAGACTGTCTAACCTTGAGCAGAGGAGCTGTGGCGGCCCACAAATGAGAAAAGGGATTATACCGGAAGGAAGCCATCTTGAACTCCCATCCTTTCTTAACAGGTTGGCGGTAGCCTCCTATTACATACAGGTAGTTATACAGGACCACTGCAGTAAAGCACCACTTATCAGCACGGAAAGGAAGCTCAGTAACTGGATACCAATCTCCACTGTCCTCTGACCCTTCTAGGGTGAAGACATGTCGGGCACGGTTTGTTTCTGGGTCATTCCAAGAAGTCAAGTTCTCTTTCCTAAGGCTGCAGAGACGTCTGTCTCCTTGTGTCCTCAGGTGGACAACTTCATCCTTCTCTGCACCATTCAGACACCTGAGGAGTGAATCAGTTGTCACTCTGAATTTGTATCAAATTTTGATTACAGTCCAAATATTTCATATCGAGTAATTTTACTGGTAAGCGCTGCATACTTGATGAGGTGAGGAAGCTCCAACAGGTTTCTACTCAGGTAGGTGAGCACGGTCATCTTCAGCTCCACACAGCAGATCTCTTGAGCCAGACTCAGATAAGACAAACAGTTACCTGGGCTGAGTTTATCTGCGAGGACTGACAAGCACTTTGAAAGGAAGGCCTCGGCCAGGAGGTAGCTGCTAACCTCCAGCGTTTTACAGGGAGAAAACAAGAGATGGTAGGTTGGTTTTGGGGGGAAATCACAGCGCTGATCAAAATCATTCCATGTCAAATAGTATGCATACCTGGATGTGTGTGCCCAACTCCTCCTGAGGGACTTTAAACTGATCAAGGAAGGAAAACTCGAGGAAATTGTGGAAGGCGGAGGACGACACATGTTCCAGGTGGATGAGTCTCTCCAAGGTCTCTTTCATTCTGGACTGGGACAAGGCTCGAAAGTACTCACTGCACTCTCTGAGTCGACCAAGATTCACCTTAAAAAAAATAATCAAAGTTTCTGCAGCCTTCAGTTAGTTTTTTAATTACCTTGTATAGTTGGGGTATTTGTGTTTTGTTTTCTACTTACATGAAATGCACATGTGCTCGTTTGGACTGTTACAGTGATTTCTTCTCCATCTCCAGGGTATGTGCGAAGAGCCTCATTGGTTTCCCACTCTGAGTCAGCTTTGCATGATCCTGCATCTGCGATAGCTGGGGAGGCGAACTGACTTTTGACTGCCGGAAAAGCTCCCCAAAGTCTTGGAAGAATATGTTTTAGCCATGAACCTATCCAATCTAATAGCATTATAAAATGTAGCCTGAGAGGATTCATCACACTCTCAGACTGTTGTTTGGATCCAAATTTAGACATAACGGTTTTAACACCGCCTGTGCATTGGGTGATTTGTTAAAACTCCAAAAGGTCTAAAGATGCAACGCACCTCTCACAAAACCACTGCTCCAATCACATTTTTCTGAACTGCAGGAGTTTGGAATAAGAAAAGACAAGTCCCCTGAAGAATTTCAAGCAACCAATGCAATGGAAAGATCCAGGTCAAACAAGCAGTTTACTCCATGTTCCACTGGCTCGTCTCCTCCATGCTACAGCTGTCACTGTCACGCGCTCCTGGGCAGCACAAATGTTAAAACAGCTGAGAGCAAAGATTTAAGACCACATGCCAAAAGTAACAGTTCATGAAAGAAAATAGTGCAGTGCTACATTAAATCTTCACTTTGAGAATTCTTGTTGTTCCGAGACAAATCCAGTCGATTCAAGCGTGTCCCATGATCTTCGAGCAGCAGTTTCTTTCTGACTGGTCTATTTTTGGCACATGGAGGTGGGACATGCAGCCAACCTTCTGGGATGAAACAAACTTTGCTTTGCGTTGTTCAACAAAATGTATTTGTTAAAATATCTTTTCTACTGATGGATACATTGTAGTATATAATAAAAATAGAAAAGCACAGATACAGGTTCTAAGCATATGTTCAATAGCAATTAAATCATGTCTGTAGTGCAGAGAGGACAAATCTTACTTAGACATGTTAACAGAAAGAAGCTTTACTGGACAGGTAGTTGATGCCACAAAGTTCATCTTCTCGGGTCTTTTCACAAGTCAACTATGTGTAAAACAATCTAAATCAATAAAAGAAGAAAAACATTTCCAGAAAATGTCCAAACCCCACTTCACATTAAAATAGGCTAAAGGGAAAGTTGTGATGAGGTACAATTAAAATACAGATCCCAATTCATTTGGGATTTTTTCAAGCAATTTGGGTTGATATGGTTACATGCATGTGCCCATTTTGGATTGGCATTTAAGTTTACTTCAAACAATAGGCAAGAATGACAAATAACAAAAAGAAAAGTACAAACTGAATGGTTAGACAGTTAAAAGTTGCAGTTAATAGAACCAAAAATGTTAACCGTTCCTATAACTTATTGTTGATTAAATAGCCCTTGTGCAATAATTTCCTTAAATGTGGGTAAGCTTTTAACTTAACTTTATTGGACCTTAAAAGAAAAATCCTAATGCAGAATGAACATCAGAAGAAAGATATGAGGTAGAATTAATAAAAACACTAAAGCAAAGTGATACACAAAAACCTACCATGTGGAATACGTTTGGTTTAGTTACACCAAAAAGACTATGAAGTTTAAAGACATGAATTTTCTGGTAACTAGTATTAAAATAGCCGACCATCAGATTGACCGAGCCTCGCAATTAATTCAACTACATTCTATGCTGCTCTCACAAGATGCCCCACTATGGGGAGTTTTATTTTAATGAAAGGGAATGCCCGCATTGGGTTCAAATCCAAAAGGTTTATATCTCTTTCAATAGTGCAATCATAAGCTGAGTTGCATAATACTGGAGTTTCAATAACACAACACAGTTGAAAAAATAGACATTACATTCTGTTTAACATGGTGGAGATCCAGAGAAGAGCTTTTTTTGCTTGGAGTAGGCATCAAAACGACAAATGGCGTAGTCCTGCAAAATAATATGGTTTACCATGAGGCAAGGTTTACTAAAATCTGGTGTATTGAAATTAGAAAATGTAAAAGAAAAATAAATCTCCTTACCATGTACCCAAACTCAATCTTGGATATCTTTGCTTGAATGATGGACCACAGCCCCCAGAGGAAATGTGATGCTAATGCATACCTACGAACACAAACAAAAATAATGGAGACATAACAAAATCAGGGTTTTGGTGATCCCGTTTCACATTTTAAGCACACATACCGCTGCTGTAAATCATTGGAGCACTATACGTTACCTGTTAGCCTCAATGATCATGTCCTCTTCGATCTGTGTCTGGTCTATGGTAATGTCCGAGTGTCTTCTCTGCTCTGCCAAATAACATCTGATAAAATGAAGCTGAAATATAAGCAAAATTATTTGTGACACATTGTATAAATGTAGTTATCATTTGTTGATTTATTATATCTTCATTTGTTTAAGCCCTTTCTGGTGCCCTACATAACAGTGAATATTGCTAAATAAGATTTGTTTTTTTTATTCGAGTTTGGTTATCTTTAGAAGGTAGTAACATTAAAACCAGAGCAATATTTAAAACATAATGTCTCTTTCTGGACACTTAAGTAATGTACAGAAAGAGACATGTTTTAAATGATGGCCTCAGCCCTTTCAAACTCAAAATTGCGTTACCAGGTTTGACCATTAGATGACACTGTGTGGAGCACTTGACACATATGTCCCTGAGGAGATTACCTGTGTCATGCTCCAGATGGCCAGCGATTGCTTACACACTTGCCAAAGAAAGAATCACTAACATTTTAGATTTTAAAAAACTAAAAAAAAAATTAAAAAAACTCACTGTAGTATAGAATATGAGTATCATAGGTACAGTAAGTGGGAAATGGAAAATCAACTCTACAATCAAACAGTGATAATATAAGTGATACAACAAATTGGGAACATTTGTATGCCGTTTTAACATCTTATCTGCTCTGAGGTTTGCATTTAAACTTTGAGACCATTTAAGTTTTACCATAATGGTGCAGTTTGGAAATTATATTATAGGCTTGATAATAAAATAGAGTATTTAAGCCTAATGTGCCTTGAGATCAAGAGCAGGGGTTGGGCTAAAGAGGAGGATAGTCTTTTTTTTGCTGTAAGTGGTTTGAACTGACCTGCTGCTCTCTGGTGGGATAGTTCTCTGGTTTGGCTTGGTAGAAGGGCCACTGGTTATAAGTGTAGTCATACATCCACTCACAGAAATGGTTCCCAAAGTCAAAACCCCTGGACAAAAGAAACATGTAACAGTATTTATATTAATACACAAGGGTGCAAACTACAATTGGAGCCCAAACCACTAGTTTCTGAACTCACACACACACACACACACACACACACACACACACACACACACACACACACACACACACACACACACAGAGTTTAGACTTTACCTGTAATTGTAACTGCTGTACTCAAAGTCGATCAGCATGAGTTTATCTGTTGAGTTGTGGTCCTCGTCTTTCAACATCAGAATGTTACCTGCAGCAGCAAAACAAGGACGTGGAAAAACCATCGTCATCCACACTATTACTTAAGCTACCATGAGGTTGCAGACCAAAGGAGAGTTTAGCCGTGAGTGTGTGTTTCCCCCTCCCTCTTAGCACTTAAATCTCATTTATTTCAATCTGCAATCAATCTTTACCATGTAAAGTGCCTTGAGTACCTAAAACCTTTAAAAGTGCTTTATACACACACACACACACACACACACACACACACACACACACACACACACACACACACACACACACACACACACACACACACACACACACCTGGTGTCACATACTCTTGGTGTGCTCGCCTGTTCTGTGGGACAGTCCCATTCATTAAAAACCCTAAATCTCTGCCACCTCACAGACACATTTTCAATCACAAGATGACGCATGTAAATATGAGCTGTTCCTATTAATACCTAAACCCAAGCATTCTTTGACTTATGTGACTTATGCAATGTGACAGTGAAGCCAGAGGGCTCATCACTCAACCCAAATTAGAGGTGTAATGATACAAGAGCAACGACAGGACAGGATGTGTTTTACCTTCTTGGACGTCATTGTGGCAGAACACCACTGGCGATGGAGTCGCTGCCAGCAACTCACTGTTGTGGGGTCCAGAGCCAGATGAACAGTGTAGGTGAAAACAGAAAATAGGACAGGACACAAAGATATTGTCAGTGTTGCAGTCACAGGTAGTGTAACTAATGCATTATTATTACTAGTTTATGAGAAATTAGCGCAAAATAATAGACATTCTTTGCAATACAAGTGATGACGTAAGAGAGACTCTAACATCCCCACTTTCATGTCTGTGTAGTTACTACGACCTAGACCACACTAGCTACACGGAGGCAATGTCACACAAACAAGTTGTGTTATTTAAAAATGGCGGGGGGGGGTGAAAAATCTGAACTATTGTGTCAGCAAAAGAAAAGATGTAATGAAATCAGATATGTTCTGATGACTGCTGCAATTGGACAGGGGATTTCCATGCTGTGCCAATTGCATGCCTCAGAGAAAGACTGCTACGCATCTACAAGATAACAAATGTGCTCATAGATAACACTGACAATAAGCACGGGCTGTTTTTCCGTTCGCTGCCAATGTCAAACTGCCTGGAGGACTGAAGTCGTGGAGGCACTGGGACAAAGGTCAGCCATGAGACAAACTACAAATGTAGCTACTCTTCTCCCCTGAATTATTTTTTGTGTGGAACAAATGTCAAACTATAATCCATATTCGCTGCATGAATAAGGCTTAGTTTATTTATGTGTTATCTTCATATATATATATATATATATATATATATATATATATATATATATATATATATATATATATATATATATATACATATATATATATATATATATATATATATATATATATATATATATATATATATATATATATATATATATATATATAAAATGTTTAAGTCTCATGGGTATGTTTCATGCCGCAAGCTGGCATTTAGTTTGACTACGCTACATGTCTTGAACACGTTGGATAAATACAAATGAATGTAGCTGAGCATATGCTAGATAACGGGGTACTTCCACGTGTGAACTGTGGGGGGACTGGAGATCGAACCGGCTCATCCCCCTGAGCGACAGCCGCCCCAAAAATTGTTAAAAAAAAAAAAGTTCAGTCTGTAGCTTACCTTAAAGAGCAATTGATTAACTTTATACAAAAGCAATAAGTGCTTTTCATGTTTTCCAATTCAGTTCTCCTTCCTCAGTGAGAAAAGTCTAGTCTGTGTTGGCTTGAACAAGTGCACTGAACATGTTGTTGTGATGTGAGGAACGTTCTCCTCTTTGAGAGCAGAGTAAAGATCCAGAAGAGATACACACACCCACACACACACACACACACACCCACCCACACCAACTCACCGGAGGCTCTCCAGCTCAGCAGGAAGGTCCAACTTCATTAGCTTCTTGTACTTCTTCACATGTGCTTCACGCACAAACTTAAGCAACATCACTTGATCCAGGTATCTGGTGGGAGGAAAAAAACACAAACAGTAAATTTAATAATTAAAAAACAGGCAGTACTAGTTAAAGAAAGAAGATTTCAGGTTGTCCTTACTTTTTGATGGTCCCAAAGAGCCACTTAGGCTCTTTGTTAAACGGCATGCTCATTTGATGGAATTGTGCCAACTTGGTGGAAATCTCAGCTGATATGGCTGGATTTGACAGTTGATCCGTGCGCATGCGAGTATTCTGTCAAGAAATAAAGATGATACAAATGCTTTCTTGACATTAGGAACTCGATACGTAAATACACGAAGACCTTTAAATCTACTCGAATGTGATAGAATTACATAGGCAACTAAAGAGTTTGTGACCTTATTTTGAAAGATGCTTTGTAATCAAAGTACAAACATGTATTAAACGGGATCTAGTTCAAACCTTAATGTTGAATACAATAAAAAACATAAGATTTTATATCTAATGAAAGTCAAGGATGTGTTTTACGATGTCTCCACACACAAAACAGTTGGATGTGCATTAATACCGGAAGGTACTGTTCTAAGCGTCCTTCAGGGAAGATGCCGTAAAGTTTTGGTCCGAGAGTTCGTTCCGCCAGGATTGCAAACATCACGCTCTCCAACACCAGCGAGTCTACTCCCTGCGTCACAGAAAGACGGTCAGACAGTTTGATGCCCTTTTTGGTGTAGTTTGTACTTCCATGTGAAGCAAAATAACACCACTACAATATATGGACTACAATGATGGTATATGCTTTTCTCTCCACACTAATTAACAGGTACAGTCACACATATTTACGGTAAGATAATCTATTCAGGACCCCTATTAGACAGACCAACCTGTAAGATGGCACCGTAGACTCTGAGGAGCACCTGGTGAGGTTCCTCCCCCACAGAAGGCACATGGTCAGGCAAACTACAAAGGTACAGCAGATTACTCAGTCCACCACTGCGAAAGAAAAAACACCAGCGTTATCTCATCAGAGCAAAGTGAATTTGACCCCACATACTGTAGTCGTAAATATTTGTTACACAACACCAGTCGATCGTTCTTAATGATTTCACGTTGCGTTTATGGCTATGGTATCAATTTCAACCCTCACAAAAAGACCTTTAGTGTCACAGAAACAGTTATTTTACCATCAAGCCTAAAATAGCTGTTGTCAGGTGACTGATCATTTGTACGACTACATGTAGAGTATATGTTCTTACAACCCATACATATGTCGCATATATAGTGTGTATTCATACATAACAATCCTCTGCTCCTCTATCAGCATCTGATATGCCGCAGCTGGGCCGATCACCCTTATTGGCTACAATCTGCAGTCCCTCCATGACTTTTTCTCTTCTTGGACCCTGAAGCCAGCAAGAAGCTTCCACCCTGAACACAAACTGTTCGAGTCCCTTCCCTCTGGCAGGAGGCTGCAGTCCATCAGGACCAAGAACTCACGTCACAAGAACAGTTTCTCTCCAGCTGCAGTTGGGTTCATCAACAGAGCCCCGGACCCCCACTGACTCAGACACCCCCAGGACAATTGCAAACACTCTTGCACATCTTTTCTTATTAAAAATACTACACTTGCTACTTTTATTTTATAATATACACTTGTTCTAAATAACTGCTATCTGTTTGTTGTTTACCGTGTGTATTATGTGTTTTGTATATTATGGATTTGTATTCTTTTATTTTAACACTTCAATCACTTTAGTCACTTCAACTAGTGCAATATAAATACATGTGTATCCTGTTTGTATAATACTGCTATTGTGGATTTTTTTTTTTTACTGTTTATTATTACGTGTATTTTATTTTACTAAGTGTCTCTTGTGTGCACTTCACTGCTGCTGTAATCCTCCAATTTCCTCACTGCGAAACTAATAAAGGAGTATCTTATCTTATCTCTATGCATACGTTTGTTAGGCAATGTCAATAACTATCCTTTCACCGAGTCAAATCCCTTTGCCAATACATTATTCTGATTCTACAAAAAACTGCAAAAGCATTGGCTACACATACACATGCATATTCATATCTAGCGTTACTTTTTACGGTTGAGGTGAAGATGGAGGCCTCCAGCTGCAACATGCCATCATTTACCTGACGATGCTGATTTGAAAATCCGGCTCTTTGACGGTCTTCCAGGATCCTGACAGAAAGTCTCGGCACCAGGTGAACGCCCTGCCTCTGGTTTCGCGGTCGACCTTCTCGGTTCTCCCGTTTTTGAACGCCTCCGCCTCAGAGTCGTCGTCACAGTTGGCCGCAAACAGAGGACTCGGAGTCCTCGAGTTTCTCTCGTAGACGAGGAGCGCGCTTCCCACGCGTGTCTTCTCCGCCGGAGCCCCCACCCGGACGACTTCTTCTTCTGCTGCTGTGGCAGTCGGGGTATTGTTGCAAAGCCCCGGCGGCCCTCGCGTGTCTTCCCCGCGGCCGCTGCCGCTACTGCCGGTTACATTTCTACTCGACTGCATCGTGAGTTTCCGTAGAGGAAGTGAAGGAAGACGAGTGGGAACCGTTGCTCTAATCCGGCATGAGGGACTCGCTGACACCCGCAGTTCACTGGTTAATAATCTACTGAGCCCGAGGAGCGAAACATAGGTGGATGAGCTGAGCCTCGTTGGAGGGGGTGCGGCGTTTACGACACAGCCGGCTGTCTGTAGTCGTACGCTCAGTAGCAAGGGATTTGCACCCGCTGAGGAGAACGAGCGCATTGAAGGCCCAATCATGGTTTGATTTCGCCATCTTATGTTAAGCTCATTGGTCGTTGCGATGTGGCGACTCTGGACGTCAGCTTCCCGTCCGCTGGAGGTTTTCTGGGAAATGAAGTATTTTTTGGCCTGCTATTATATCTGTAATGGTAGTCTAAGGACATTTTAAGAACGTTTTTTAGGTTTTTGAGTTGGATTAATAATAAAGTCTTGTTCTCCCTTCCGTATTGAAAACAGGGAAAGATTAGCAAAAGGTTTGAATTTTTTTTTCTTTCTTTCATGGTTTCCCTTCAAACTCCATTTTGGGTGTCCTGAGCCCACAGGTGGGGAACCATTGTTGAACCACCTATTATGTAACTGTTTCTTTATATTTATATTACAGTGAATTACTGCCTTAAAATGTGTTATCAGTTTATATTTAAAATATCACTTTATTCATTAATAGATACAAACTACTGATTGTTTAGTTCTTTGTGGTGGATTGTTAAGCACATTTATTTATACTTCACTGTACTATAGGAATAACTGCTTTCTGGTATAGCATGGGAGTTAAATGTGCAAAGGTAATAAAGGACACTTGCATTATCCTTGACGTGATATATTATAATCAATCACAAATTGCTATAATCTTTTATGAATGCAAGATGTAACTATAGTTAAGTCAGCTCATTTATATAATTGATGGTTTCAGTTTATTCAGACATTTTAATTGACAACACTATATGGTTGAAAGCCTTTTAACAGCCACTAATTGTCTTTTTATTTTGGTTCCCTTACATTACTTTTAGAACACAATGCATCATCTTATCTGATGTTCTGGATGTCAACAACTTCATGCTGAAACATATTCGGATGTATTTTCTACAATAATTGTATTAGCTTTTAGGCTACATCTGTGAGGTTACAAGTAAAATATGCATGTGAATGACATTTTAAAAAAACAAGACCACATAATTTAGCAACTTAAAGATTTATTTGAAACTTTTCTAGTAAGCATCTAGAACAGAGATTTTATGATAAAGTTCTGTCTGCATTTTGTTTTACTGAATACTCCTGCTTTAGTTGGTCATGACAAGCTCATGACTGCTAACCAAGGTGGTCTCTTCTCTGGACCTCCCCTGGCCTGAAGCAGCGACGTCTCTCCCTGTGTACAATAAATGGCAATGATCACTTACTGTCAGACTTGAGGTTAAGACACAAGACAATGCACATAATGTATCATTTTGATGACAATATGTTTAGTTAAAAGTTTTTACAGATTGCTATACCACAAACCGTGCTGTTCCGTATGATGATTGAAATGCACAATCTATTTAGCTCCCTGGACTTATTTTAGTCAAAAACAAGGGCAACAGACTAACACTCTATTACTAGTGTCTATATCTTCGAAGTATATAACATACTACTTACTCTTTCTGGAGCACCTGGGTTCGCAAGAATTTCCAAGAGTGGGTTGGCACACAGCTGTGTCGCAGTGGATATACACCTAGTAAAAAACAAACGTATCGTTTGACAATAATTAGATATGGTGAAATGAAAATAATATGTAAACTAAACGAAGCTAAAATCGTGTCTTTGATAGCTGGATCCTATACCTTTTCATTCAGAGGAACCATTGTCTGTGGATCTGCAGCACCTCCCTTTCCCTTCCCATGATCTGCAGCAATCTTGCTTGGATTCTGGGGTACTTCAACAGCTACAAATGTGAACATCTTGAAAACAAAACGTCTGTAGTGGGATGGGTACAATACGTCTGGGGAGGCATTCACAGGGAGGCAGGTAGTACGGTAACGGTCATCACTGTACGGGCAGCTGTGGGAAGAAGAGAGAGTGTGGTATACGGACTGAGTATAACATAAAACAAAAACCGTAATGGATCACAATTTCCAAGTCTGTTACTCTTACCCATCAATCAGCAAGTCCCACTGAGGAAGACTATGAGGGTATGGGTTAGAAGTTGCCCAGCATCTTCCAAGAGTCAAGACAAGGTTGGGATCAGTCCTCTCCAGCATTCGGACTTCAACGTACACAGGATCCCTGAGCACCTTTGTGACGGGGTAGTCAGAATCCACGTAAAAGGAGTTGTAGGCGACATCCTCTGATCAGACAGAAAGATTGTGTGCTGACACATTCAAAGCAAAATGAAATGAACTGCACAAAATATCTTCTTCACACTAACCTTCGAGGCAACCCTTGGAAATACACTGTCCGTTGCCCAGCCTCAGCTCCACACGCAGAGGTCCAGGAGCTGCAACTGGAGGTGGTGGAGGAATAAGGCCAACCTCAACGACCAAAGCCAGAACTGTAGTGCCGATATATCTACACTGTACAAGCAGCCTGAGACAATAAATAAGGTTTATGTCAATCATTTATAAAACCAGTGGAGTTTGTAAAATATCACAATTAACTTATCCTAACCCATTGTAGTCACTTCAAGGTCAGTTTACGCAATAGCGCTGAATTGTCTGACAACTTAAAGCCTTAACCAAGTAGTAGAAGTAACACTTTTTTATGTTGTGACCACTCAGTGTTAAAGAAAAAAAACCATACTCATAGTGGCTGTCCCTGGTAATTACTCCGTAGGGTCCCAAAGCGACTTCAAATAAGGAGGACATCCTGTTCTCATAGATAATAACTCCAGGCTCCTCCTACAGTAAATCAAGAGAGTAGTCTTTAGAACTACCAGACAAAAATCAATTCATATCAAATTGAACAGTCAAATGAGTTGCAACAATTACCGTCATGACTGTTCCGCAGGCAGTGACAGGGAACTGGTAGATGGCAAAAGCAGAAGTGACGCCCACAGGGTTGCACGTTGGATCCTCTGCAAGGAAACTAACTGACTCCAAGTCGATGTTTGGGAGGGTGGCGTCTCTAGCCACCACCACAATCATTTGGGCATCCTTGGTGCACTGAAGAGTCACTGCAAACAACACATTTGAAATTAAAGATGAGTGCTCTTGCTATTCTCTCCGTAGATATCCATTTAATTCTGAAACAAATAGAAAATCACTTACCAGCTTTGCCATAATAGCACATGCGTCCATCAAAGCAGCAGTTTATAGCCTCACAATCTGAAGCGGTGATGGCAGGAGCTCCACACTGTATCTTCAAGCGATCGCTCACTTCACAAGTGTGAAATGATTCTGTGGGCTCCTGGGGATACTTGCTCTGCTGGTTAGGATACTTCGGCCTTTGCTGGGAAGGAGTCTGCTGGGGCCTCTGTGCAGGCTGCTGGGGCCTCTGTGCAGGCTGCTGGGGCCTCTGTGCAGGCTGCTGGGGCCTCTGCGCAGGCTGCTGGGGCTTCTGCGGAGGCTGCTGTGGCCTCTGTGGAGGCTGTTGAGGCCTCTGTGGAGGCTGCTGGGGCTTCTGTGGAGGCTGCTGGGGCTTCTGCGGAGGCTGCTGGGGCTTCTGCGGAGGCTGATACTGAGCATCAGCTATACAGCCAAGCAAGACCACTGCCAGAAGACAACCACAAATCAACTTCATTGCCATGGCGTCACAGCACACTAATTCACCTAGAACACCAGATGCTGTGAAAACCGTAGTGTGAATTTGTTGACTTTTATAAGGTATTGCCATGTTGATCTGTCAAAGTCCCACACCCTATTTGCTGCCCTCAACTGCCAATCAAATGCTCCAGTTACTGTTTGGTCTGTGGTGATGCACTGAATAGATTAGAAGTAATGCCAAAAAAAAGGGAGAGCAGAGAACAAATAACAGGAATTTTAGAGATATTGCATCAGGGGATTATACTAGTACAGATAAAAGTAAACTTCTTATTACATAAAAAATAATATTTATTGATTAGTATGTAATCCATGCTTGCTACAAAGAGCTCACAGATTGTTATTGATCCTAAATAAAATAAATTCCAGCTTGTTTATGCAATTTCCAAACAAGAACCTTCACAGGGTCTGTATGACCTACAATGTGCAGGTCAGGCTGTATTTATGCAGCGGGACAGAACAAATACCTCTTATTTTCACTGAGTGTACTTACCATTGCTGAAAATGTAGACCTGAACAAAACAACCAAATGGTATTGACAAGTATTCAGAACAACCTTGAGTGGCATCCCAATTTGTCCAGTTTGAATAATAAGTGAAGTGGTTAGAGTAAGCAGGCAGGCTCTGTTTAATAGCTTGTAATTTAAAATATATAGAAAGGTATCACAATACAGTGAGCACCATAGAGAAGTTGACGTAGTATTAGAACATACTTGGTCTTCCTTGTTATCTTTCAGAGAAATATTTGGACATAATCTGGGTGTGTCATGTAAGACATTGTATTAACACATTCACTTGTTTTATGTTGAAATGTAACATAGTAACATGAAACATGAATTATTGTCTCTTTACATAACATTGTAGTGATGAACTCGACTGTTTAAGATATATTTCGTTTGGAAGTCTTAAATGCGACTAGAGAAGATTTTACATGAGTTTAGAGATTGACAAGTTAATTAACGCAATCGACTGCTTACTGCATGATATGAAGTACTCCTTTGAGTTCCTGAACATTAAACCAAACTAATGCCCAACAAGAAGCCACAGGCCAAGACATAAACTGCTCTGATATCACCTGTAAACAAATGAATGCACATTAAGACTCTATATGGAGAAAGCTGGGATTTGGGACTCTTGCGTTGTTCTTCACATAATCACTGCTCATGTTTTCATCAGGTTTGTACTGATCATGTATGGACAAAGCAAGTCAAGTATGGATTAAAAATGAAAAAGTAAATAACCTCATATACTGTTCTGAACTGTACGTTCGGTAGTTCAAACCTGTAAAACCTTGTGTGAGGCAACAACTTTCATAAGAAAGACAAAACGTGTGTATTATTCTATTCCCAGTTTTGAGTAACTCATCTGCTTTTTGATTGTTCACTTTTCTTTTTTCTATTGACATTTTTTAAACCACTTGTAATTATCTCACAATCTGTTTACAACCCACTCCCTCGTCTTGTGTCTTTCCTCCACTTGTGGGACCAATGTGTTAAACACAGCAATTTGGCTTTGAAGGCACGTTTGAGATGTAAAATTCAATGTTTAAGTAGATGTATAATATATGTTTGTGAGATAAATGCTACATTTGAGGACAGAAGTAACAAAACAGTGTGAAGTTTAAGAGAACAAGTCAATTTCATATTGTCAGTCTATACATATAAGTTAAATAGAAATTCACTTTTAATCCTCCTAACTTGAAATAGCAAGTTTTATACATGTATTTAAGTTTTTTCAAACTTACTTGAAACTGTGAGAACTGCAGGTATGTGCATTTGTTCGACTAGATAAGAAACATTTTTTTGCATGGATAATGTACAATTGATTTTTGTTAGAACTTCCAATATTAAGTGATAACAAGTTCAATCAACTTTGACGACTTAGAAAACAACTGGAACGAGAAAGTTGTAGTTAAATCAACTTTATTAACCTTAATGTCTGTGTTTAAACAGAGGTAATCTTCAAGTTGAATTAACTTGCACTTTCAAGACAGCAAGAGATGTTATAGTTCCAAGTTTAACTGACTTGAAATATTTGACAGTGTAATCATTAAAATGTACATCGTCCACTCTGCCCCACATGTTTCATGCTTCGCAAAAGTCCAGGTCTAAACATATCTAACTTCATCATGGAGGTAACGGTGCAAGAGCCCATTGAAATAGATTGAGATAATAATTAGAGATAATAGTTGGATAAATACAATTATTTTGCTCTGCATCTTTGACTGATGCAGAGTATAGAGATTAATCTCTAAAACTTGAATCGACTTTTAATAATGACACTTAATTATATGTCGTAGGAACCCTTGGCCAAAGCCGTCAGTCAGGAGACTGACAGAGAAAAGTGACGTTTCTTTCATTCAGTGCCCCGGACAGAGCCACCGTGACATAAGCTCCCTGCTCAACAAACAGACCTGTTTGTGGTCCTGACATAACAGTTAGGCCATCTTGTCAAATCATTTAACGACGAATAGTTTTATTGTTTGGGCTTTTTTTCTATCAATACATAACTCTTAAACAAATAAGGAAAAAATACTCGTGACACTGGACCCGATGTGTTTCAAATGTTATATTCAGCCTGATTAATACACAAGCGTCCCTTGTGTTTACATTGGGCCCGCTCACAGAAATCAAATACCCTCCCAGTCTGGTTGGAGACATATTGATTGCAGCCTTTCACAAAATGTACTTTGGCAAAAAAAAAGTAGTTTGACATGTCATGTTGAGGGCAAGTAGACCTAAACCAGGGTCAGCATAACCTTTCTGTGACCCTTACTTTCTGAGTGCATGTCAAACAACTATTTATCTTTTCTCACAACTGAACAGCTAAAAAAAATTCATGAATAAAATAAATACAATTAAAAATGACCCTCATGATGCTATTTTTCATTTAATTTGGTACATTATCTTCACAATGATTTGTGCCAGTACATGAATGGTTTTGTGTTTAAATAATATTTCTACAAACTGCTGGTTCATTCTTGGCACGGTGGCATTTTATGTATCAAAAGAATGAAAAATCTAAACACAGCTAAGAGTGGTATCGCTTACGGTCAACAGCTGCAATCATTTCATTGGCAGAGGTTTACTCTCATCAGGTCTGATAGCGAATCACCAACAGACGGGGCGGGGATGCAGCGTGATTAAACACGCTCACTCGAATATAAAAGCAGGTCCACATTTCCATCTTTCCTACAGCACCTAGTGAACTGTGCAAGGCACTTGTTGTTCTGAAGCCATGGTGATGAAGTGTACTGCTGTGTGCCTTTTGGCTCTGGCCTTCTTTGGCAGCGTTTGTGATGCTCAATATCCAGGTTACAAACCCAACAAACCATACCAGAAGCCATCGGCACCACCAAAGCAGGCGCCTTATGAGCCCCAACAGTCGAAGCAGACGTTTGAGAAACCGCTCACCTGGGTATACCCTGCAGATCCCGTAGCTGCAGTCACACCTGACGTGGCTTTCGAGCTGAGATACCCTGTTGCTGCTGCCACTGTTGCTGTCGAGTGCAGAGAGAGGATTGCTCATGTGGAAGTCAAGAAGGACATGTTTGGAATTGGCCAGTTAATCAATACCGCTGACCTTACTCTGGGAACCTGCGGCGCTGTCGCAGAGGACTCTGCTGCTCAAGTGTTGATCTTTGAGTCGGAACTGCAAGATTGTGCAAGCACATTAGCGGTAAGCACAGTGAGGTTGCCAGTCACTGAAAAATAGACTGTGAGGAATATTAATTACAACTATGGTACAATATGTTCATGTATAATGCTGTCTGTTTGTTCTAATATTTATTTAGATGACAGAAGAGTCCATCGTCTACACCTTCACTCTGAACTATCTTCCACGACCTCTGGGCCCTTCTCCGGTGGTGAGGACCAGCCAAGCTGCTGTGATTGTGGAATGCCACTACCCAAGGTATGTAAACTATGAGTTAGAGGTGTGGTAATAAACAGACAAAAAATAAATAACTAACATAGAGTCACATAAAAGAATTAAACTGATATTCTAAGAAAACATATTTCATCCTTTAGGAAGCACAATGTGAGCAGCCTTGCTCTTGATCCCCTGTGGGTCCCTTTCTCTGCGGTTAAGATGGCAGAGGAATTCCTGTACTTCACCCTGAAACTCATGACTGGTGAGTAAGAGAACAATTGATCTCTTTCCATTTTGTGGAACTGTGTATTTTAAATATATATGACAACATTGCTCAAAATGTAATTATATCATTGCACAGACGACTGGCAATATGAGAGGCCAAGCTACCAATATTTCCTGGGAGACATCATCAATATTGAGGCTGTTGTCAAGCAGTTCTTCCACGTGCCCCTCCGTATATATGTGGACAGCTGCGTAGCTACTCTAGCCCCTGACATGTCCTCCACTCCCAGATATGGCTTCATTGATAACCATGGGTAAGGCTCTTTAACGGTTCAATTGAAGTTGTTCTGTACAGTGAGAACTGACTATCAGCAATGCATTTATTTCCCATCTCTAATGTTAATGTCTTTGCCTGCAGGTGTTTGCTTGATGCTAGACTCACAGGCTCCAGCTCTCGGTTCATGATGCGCTCTGCTGACAACAAACTTCAGTTCCAGCTGGAGGCCTTCAAGTTCCAGGGTGAAAACAGTGGACTGGTGAGCATTTCATATTTTCTGTTGTACATCAAATTCACCAAGAATGCATCTAATAATAATAATATAAACCCTTTATTATTCCAACAGCTCTACATCACCTGCCACTTGAAAGCAACATCTGCTTCTGCTGCAATCGATGTTGAACATAGAGCTTGTTCTTGGAACAACGGGTAAGTCTGCGTGTGTGCATGATAAAGTGTGCTTGGAGGATTGATATGATATTTACTGTTTGCATCTCCCCTTCTTAGGTGGCATGAGGCCAGCAAAATTGATTCAGTCTGTGGCTCCTGTGAATCCGCCAATTTGGGACCACTACCTGCCTCTCCCAAGGGTCACCATGAGCCATGGGTGGCCAAGAACCCTCAGACCAATAGGAAGATTCGTGATGTGTCCCAAAGTGAAGGTATGTTAATAGCAATTAATTGTATAAAGCATTTGAAATTGAAGTCAACATATTTTTACACCATTGTTGATGTTATGATACCATAAGTGAGACAATCACAGTCGTGCATAATGTGACAAATGTCTTTTGTCCTTCTTTCTAGTTTTCGAATGGGAAGGTGATGTAACCCTGGGTCCCATCCCCATTGGAGAGAGGGCTACTTAACTTAATTCCCTGTCATGGCTAAGGCCATTAAAATAAACAGTCTCATTCGTTCATAACTGTCTGTATGTTATTCACTTGTGTCTTCTTAATAGTTCAGTTTAAACAAGGAAAGGTACCAAAGGTATTACATTACATGTAATTACAATTTGATATATCAAAAGCATAATGAAGTAAGAACACAAAGAAGTGTAACTTACTTTACATTGTCCTCTGTTTAATGCTAGAAATTACATATGTACCACATCTGCCCAGTTATCAGACAGTAAATCCTTCCATTTGATATAAACACAAAATGCATGTGGGTATAGGCTTGTGGTATTCATGAGAACCATCACAGAAAAGGCAAACATTTTGATAATGTTTTCCTTAAATTAGACGCTGCCCCATAAATGAAGAAATGAAGTCAAATGAACGATGATTTTAAATTAGTAAACTTTAAAAGGTTAACAGCCAATTAAATACATAAGAAAAACATTTAGTAAAAGCAAAAATCGAAGGCGAAAACAACTTTACCCGCCATTCCATCACTGTTTGTTGATTCGGCTTTTCAGTGAATATTTACCTCCCCCAAGTGGCAAAGATGGCAATATGCAGTACTTTTCAGTACCACAGGCAGTGAACAGCTCCACACCACAACACGCACACTATGTACACAGTACAACACACTACAACATGCACAATATGTACACAGTACAACACAGTACAACATGTACAATATGTATCCAGTACAACCCGGTACAACCCAGTACAACACAATACAACCCAGTACAGCCCAGTACAACACAGTACAACACAGTGCAACCCAATACAACACAGTACAACACAGTGCAACCCAATACAACACAGTACAACATGACTGAGGTGTGCTTTCCTGATTGACTGTTCACTGTGATCCAGTCATAAAGAACAGGAAAATAAAACTAAAACCATAAGCCTCTGATTGCCTTTAATCAATGCCAACCTTTATGCAAAATACGCTAATGAGTTTTTCTCTGAAAGAGTTTATATTCTGTATGGTTTATTGTGATGAACGGCAAGTTGAATGCCCAAAAAGAGTGATAATTAAATGCCGGAAATTAAGACGTGCGTTTAGACTTCCCATAATGGAAATCCGTTAGATTATATATACTATCATTTGTATGATTTGTATTTTTTTTTTACAAATTCCTTATTCCAAAGTACAAACTAAAACACCCAATCATTTCATATGCAACACTCAATTTGTGTTTTTTTTATACCTTACCTTGAGGGATTTTCGTTTAGCATTTTATTTTCTGGCACATTGTGTGTAATCTTCAGCATCTCGAGAATTGACGAGTTCTTTTTCATTCAAAATCGTGTAGCTCTACTGTCTCTCTATCTATCCATCCACTGAAGCTATATGTTTTCATCCTGTATGCCTTTGCGCTTTTCTTGTTGGATAATCTTCCCTCCTGCTTGCACCCATTTCTCTGTTTCTGTCTCTTTTGCTGTGTTTATGGACACAAAAGTGGGATGTGGTCCAAAAAACAAAAGCAGGCCCTCTAGTCCATTCTAAAACACCGGCTTGAATACAAATGCATGTTTGTTTGTTTTCCGGGGAAGCACGGGATCCCCGTTCCTCACTTTGGAAAACAAGTTTTCAACACACGTTTTGGCTGCTTATTGCACTGTCGGTATAGTAATCGTTTTAACACTTAATTTTGATTTTTTTTTTTTTTTTTTTTTTTTTTTTTGCGCCACTGTTTTGCTGATTGTCCAGCCTGTCGGCTGCCTGCATCCACTCAGGACAGCCTGCTCACACGGTAACGGCACTGACGTTGTATCGTCTCCACATCCCCTCCTCCTCTGCCTCTGCCTGTCTCTGCACTGCTGGCGCGTATCCGTTGTGTGTCTCGGGCAGTATTACAGCAGCAGACATTTGACGAGGAAAAAAGACGACTCCGGTCATACTCTGCACGCTTATGCTTTGCGTGGACGTTTCGGGTGGGGGGGGACACAGGATTGTAATTTCCGCAGTGTTGTGCACAATCCCCGAAGATCCCTTCTGCATCCACACCCTCCCCTCCCCTGCTTGTGTGGAGGGTTTACTGCAGATTTGATGGTGCTGAGCAGGCTCGTCTGATTGAAGGCTTGCGGCCAGGGGGGCATCTGTGAGGCCGCGGAGAGAGACATCTCTGTCCACGGCTGCGTCTGTCCTCTGCCCGGTGCTTGTGAATGGACTGCACTCCCTCCGTGCTTTTCTGCGGTTGCTCCAAATCATTTGTGGAAGAAGATGGCGGACAGGGCTGAGATGTTTTCGCTATCCACTTTCCATTCCCTCTCTCCTCCTGGTTGCAGGTAAGAGCTTACATGTAGAGCGACAGCGGGGGGCTGATGGGGAACGATGCACGCGGTTGACGAGTGGAGGAAATGACAGCAGGATGATGAACATGTCTGTCTTTGTTTTGTTGACTGCAACAAAACGCAGATATTGAATCTGCGTCTTGTCTAATAGATCATTTTTGCCAACCTGACAGGCCTGCTCCGACGTCCCTCATGCGCGTCAGTGGGTGCTGATTATGGTCAGTTATTTGTGTTTTACAGCTGAAACGTTCCTTGGAGACAGGCAGCTTTCATTATTGTTATGTGTAAAGAAAATAGATGACTAATGATAGAGCTTAAGCTGTGGCGTCAGGCAGCTGCCTTGCGCATTCTCTGTGTGAGGCCCACGCCCTGTTGAGTCCAACCGGACAAGGGCATGTTGCTGAACAATGCTTTATGGAAGTCCTACTGATATTGTTTGAAACGGCTCTAACGTAACCTCTGCGCCACACAGTATGACAAATCTGCATAAACACAATTGTGAATGGTAATCTACTGCTGTTACCAGAAATCAATAACTTGTGCAGGTTTAGTGCTGCTAGTATTTTTATTCAAGGTTGCTTATTTGTTGCTGCAATATAGTAAGATATGCCTTGCTTTGAGGTGTATACACATGTTGTAGAAACATGATATATATCCTTGTATTTCAAATTAATTTCCATATGCAATAATGACCTGCTTACAGTGCTGCTGATGCAAGGCCTCTCTGTTACCGATGGAAGAGCAAATCCCACAGGCTATATTGCCACATTTCATTGTCCCTGTGTCTGCCTTTCACATGTCCAATGTCCTTATAGAATGCAATCACATTAGCAAGACAACCCCAGTGGATTTTATACCCACAACATGCATTAATAGGGGGATTTGGTTACACACTGTCGTCTCATAGTCTTCATCTCATGGACACATCATATCAGATCAATAGACCAGATATTTTGCAAGACTACCAATGACCTTAGTTCAAAGCATAGGGTCAAGCTTTATCCATCAATATTTTTAAAATACACATTGGCAAACAGTGCTAGCTCATCTTTATATATCTTTCATTTGTCAAAGGAATAATAGGATATTTTCTTTATTTAGTCGTTTGACCCGCATATATTCTGTCACTGACTCCAACGTCTTGCTTGCATAAATTTAATGAGTTCAGTACTAATTAATCATTTCCTATTAAATTCAATTACTTTTGTGTTTACACAACACATTATTTGTGTTTATTTTGGGTCAACTATGAATCATCGATTTCAGACTATGAAATACCAATAATGTACTTCTATGAAACATTAGTGTTTGGAGTCTGAGATGCCTATTCGAGAATCTTTTTTTTTTCGTTGAAAGTGAATTGTTCATTTATTTTTTTGAGTGTTGTGTGTGTGTGTGTGTGTGTTTTCCTTGCAGTATGGTTGTGTCTTTTGACTCTTTGTTTTTCATGTCTGACTGATTAATGGATGAAACCACCATGATGGTGGTGTGATGGTGTGGTATAGTAATCTGCCTTACATAACCCTAACACTGTTACCAATGGGAAACATAATCCGTAAGGGAGCCTGCCTTTCTCTCTTGAGCTTCAGAAATGTATGAAGGATTATAAATTCTCCTGCACCGAGGGATCCCTCTCTCCACCTATAAATACAAACCTCAAATGGTTGATGTAACATTTAATTTCTGTTGGGAAGAGAAAATGTGGGTAAATCCTCTTCAACACAAACAGAGAACATTCTCTAAATTTGTCTCCTATATTTTCTCTTACTTTCTATTCAGAAAAAAAGTAAGAGAAGAAAACTCCAGCTGCAACAAACATTATTAACCATCCAGACCTGGTCTTACATGTGTGCTAAATGATGAATCCCTCTTAATCATACATTGGATGCTTGTGGTTGTTTATTAACAAAGGTAACACCCCCTAGAACACTAAAGGGGAGGTAGGGTGCCATGTGCAAATACTCTGGCACATGTCCAAGTATTAAACAGATGCAAATGCAGTATGTAAGTCATTCAGAAGTTGAACACTGTGAGTGTTTGGGATCCATTTCGGATCTGGTTGGTTAAATATGTTTACCTTCAACAAATCACTGACCAGCTCTATACCTCTTGTATTTTCAATTGACAAAACATTCACATAGTGACGAAGCCAAATAGTATAAAGTATTTAACCTACATAGCAAAGTCTGAACCCGGTTCTGTTAGTCATATGTTTTTTTAGATAAAGTTATTTCTTCACCTTTTATTTAACTTAATTTGTTCATACAATACAACATATTTAAACAATACTTTAGAAAATCCTGGCAACAATTACCTGGTTACGGCCTCTCAAATGTGGGTATTTTCTGGTTTTCCAGAATTTTAACTGTATTTAGATTTTCAATTGTTGATCAGAGAATTGAGACATGTAAAGCCATTGTTTTGGGATTCTAGAAAACAATACAATCAACTTTCAAAACCAACTATCAAAACCCTTCGTGCTGTTCAGCTTATTATAACTTTTAATGTTGTTTACCTTTCGATAGCTTTTTTCCTTTGATAAGCTGTAGGATATGGAGATAAATATAAATAAAAAAAATGGAAGTCAGACAATTGAGACATTTGAAGTCATTGTTTTGGCTAATAATTATAAGAGTCACTTCTTTCTGAGTTACTGATGAATAAAGAAAATAATTGTCAGATTACTGATGTCAATGGAAAAAAACACCTTTTTCAGTCCTTGATTCAACAATGAATCTTCAAGGTTTTGGATTGGATTTTAAAATATATTGATAACATATTTAAAGTTCTGATATAATTACGTCAAACCTCAGTTGTATTCTTTCATAGTACACCGATATTTTAAAACTAGACTACTAAAACATTTCCGGAAAGCATCCTTCTGATTTCTCTGCATCTCCCTGCAAAACTCACATTTTTAACAGTTGAAGTTCTACTTTTGCTTTGTGACTCTTGGAGGGTTGCTCCTGCTGTATTTCCATCTCTTTCTTTGTATTTTGTATTTAATATCTCTCTCTCTCTCTCTCTCTCTCTCTCTCTCTCTCTCTCTCTCTCTCTCTCTCTCTCTCTCTCTCTCTCTCTATCTCTCTCTCTCTCTCTCTCTCTCTCTCTCTCTCTCTCTCTCTCTCTCTCTCTCCTGCCTTCACACACTGTGTACAACCAACCAACAATTGCCATGTTTTTGCATGCATGTCAAATCATGTTTATGCATCATTCCATGAGGGTTGTTTTCCATCTGACTCCAGTGAGTGTTTCCCATCTCTCAGCAGAATTTACTTTACATCAGATGGCTTCATAAATTCAAATATGACCAAATCAACTTCAAATCATCAACTCTGAGCAAACAGCTGTGTCATCTCCACTTTTGGTTCAAAGATGCCGTCATCTTTAGGTTTGGATCTTTGGATTAAATGTATGACTCATGTGTATGTGTTTGCCTGTGGGTGTGTCTCACTGAAGACTGGCTAAAAAGCCTGGGAAATTGATCTTGTTAATGAGTCAGTAGCAACCACATCAGATGTTCTTGGCTTTTGAAGATGATAATGTTACCGGTAAGCAGGCACTGATGGTTGAAAGGGAGCTTAACTACAGTGTCATTTTAGTTTCTATTCATATATTCTTAGTTTTACTTATTGAATTTTTTGGACGATATACATTTATTTTATGAATTCATACAACTCTATAGACAAAACTCAGACAGTGTGCTGGTTTGACAATTTCCAGTCTGGACGTGACGTATCAGAGATGGCTGAGAATAACTGTTTGTACAAATGTGGGCTGGATAGATGGTTTGAGCCTGAGAACGAAGGAGCATACCTGCAGATACACAGAGGTGGAAGCAACCTTAGCAGTGCCAGTAAATGCTGGGTGTGCCATTGCAGCAACATGACCTGCACCAGTGAATGGTAATTTTGTGCTGACTTGTTTTCTTGTAGTAGGACTCTCATTTTGCTCAGCATATCACCACTATTAAGAAGAGGTAGAGACTGATGTGATGCAGGCTTTTTTTCTGCACTAGTATGGTGAGTGGTATGAGTGGTAAGCCTCAGCTTCACATCCTAATTATTGGGAATGATCACAAGCAGTGGCAGAGTGAATGCAGGGGATGTCACAGTGTGCTGTCAGATAAGCAGCGAGCTGTACGCAACATAGTATGACAGGAACTGCACACACACTTGGATGCTGTCTAAACATCACACAGAAACATGCACTTGAAATGTTGACACTGCAGTAGACACAAACCATTCCAGAGAAAAGAACTGGTTTGAAAGTGCATGCATATGAAGTGTCATTGTATGTTTTTGTGCGGATTGGGACATTCTGTGTTTTCCCTCTTCAACGAGAGAAGGGAGGCCTTTTCTGTGTCTGCAGCTTTTAACTGACACAAATTCTTAGGTTTTGCAGTTTAGAAGAAATGGGGCAACACACTGTTGTGACGTGCATTGACGATCTACAGAAGAACTCCAACACTAAGCAGATGAGCACACAAACAAAATGGAGTCTGTAAGTACAGCAGAATAGAGAGCGACGGACACATGACAGACAGTATTGAACATCCAGTTCATCCAAATGTTCTCAATTACTCTTTGTAATGTGTAGCCACACATTTGTGATTTGAGATTTTTTTTATCCAGGTAGTAGTTACAGTTTCCTTCACAACATTGAAAGATGTATTTGAAATATATCAACATATTTTACTTGAAACTGGTTACCTGTTTTTCTGTAAATTCACACACTTAACTAAGACATACAACAGTTTATGCTCTTCTTTTTAAAGTTAAAATAACAGTTGACACTATGCTGGAAGACTTCATCAAATGTATTTGGTTACCATAATAAAATCTCCTGTGACCAACCTGTGTGTCACAACCTAATCATTGGGAATGACTGTTCTACAGCTTGTGCTATGTGGCAGGTGGCTTTGTGTCATGAAGCAAATAAAGATTCATATTTGTTCTGTGCACTTAAACCTTTTGTATTCAACATTTTCTTTGCTACATAATTCTTTTCTTCCTCCCTTCTTGTGCGGCTGAACTATTCCTCTGTTTCTACACAACTCTCCAAGAATTCATCCAGAAACAGAACATGGGACTTTGCTCCACTTGTGTGCTGGTGACAGCTGCATTGGACATAGCTACAGATGTTGCGTAATCTGCACCCACATACACATCTACACGTACAAACACAGCTTCCCTGAAGGCTTGTATGAGCCAGGAGCTCATTAGTGATGTTGTTTTTCCAAGTTTGGTTAAGACATACATTTTCAAGACATACATGAAGTTAGTTTTGGTGGCTCGTCTGCTTGTGATTGCATCCATGTGGAATGGTCTGAAAGCTTTAGTCCCAAACTTACAGACTCTTCAGAGATGTGGGTGACTGTAACCCACTGGTAAGCAGGGTAGTCCTTCAATCAGAGGATCAGCACTCGATCCCCAGCTAGCCCATGTCGATGTGTCCTTCAGCAAGACACTTAACCTTAAATTGCTCCCCGTACCTGCGCCTACGTTGTATAAATGGTTGATGATACTGATGTGGCAACTTGCATGGTCGCTCTTCTCATCAGTGTGTGAATGGGGAAATGATGTCATGTATTGTTAAAGCGCTTTGAGTGGTGGGAGGACTAGAAAAGTGCTATACAAGCACCATTTACTAAACCTACGAACTGCCTCTAAAGTTTACACCATGTTTATGGTGTCATAAATGTGAATAAATAATAAGACATCGTTGTCTCACGAAGTCTGGCACAATTAACACTGGAATGGCACTAGTGTCATTAGGTAACTCAAGTCTATTTATTTAACGCTATATTTTACGAAGATCTTTCTCTCTTTTTCATTTCAAATAATATTTATCATGGTTTAATCACAGTTTATGTGGTGCAAAAACAAGCACTCAAAAGTTCACAGCTCAGAGTTTTAGTAAGCGCTGCACAATTAATACAATTTGTATTGAATTGCAATATGGCCTCCAGCAATTTTCGAACTGTCAAAATACCATTTAAATATAATATTGTTGTCCTGCTCACAGATCATAGTCTACAAACATAAGAAAACATAATTATACCGTATGGTGCAGATCCTCAAAAAATCACACCATAATGAAAACAATGCTGTACAAATTATTATTCCCCTTTTATGTTGCAAATATCAGTCAGAATAATAACATAATAAGCATCATAATTTTAGCTCTATGTCATAATGAGTCCTAGGATTGTAAGACATTTAAAAAGGCCACTAGTTATGGGAATTAATTAGACCAAAACGGACACAAGCTCAAGGTTTATAATAAAAAGGCGGGAAACCCCTTTGATGTACCTCAGCACAGGAGATGTCCTGTGACAATACTGAGTGCTCATTTAGAAAGAATAAATATTAAAACACTTGCATTCAAACTTTTATTCTGCTTGAAAAGAAATCTGTTTTAAATGTACAAATCAAACTAAATATGTACACCAATTTGAGGATGTACAATAAAAGACATGTAGATCGATACTGCATAACTATATATCCCAGAACAGATGTTTGAGATGAACCAAAGCCTCAGGTTCTTGGCAGTGTTTAAGGGGACACAGACTTAATCATTATTATCTGATCAGGATAACAATCAGGTTAGGTTACACTGAGGACACTTAGACCGCTGCAGCGAAGCCGAGACGGTTGTTGGTGCGGTCATAGATGGAGTAGTACTCTCTGAGGAACACATCTCCAAAGATCCACAGGGGCCGCCCATCACGAGAGGGGAGGTAGGTGGGCGCGATGCCCACTGAGCAGTACTGGTACCCATTCTGGTAGTGCTGGAGGTGGAGACGGTTAATTGGAATTGTTTATAACATTGCATGCACACCAACAAATACAAAAATATGGCATGCACATAAAGGCACACACACACACACAAAAATGTATGTCTATGTTATGCATGCATGTAGTAACTTACCTGATTGATGTAAGCAGAAGGAGGCAGAGGAAAAGACACGCCACTTATAACAAAGCTGAGAGTTGGCAGGTTGTTGATCTGGCTGCAGTCCACCATGTACTGGAGATCAAAACAAGAGACACTGTTTGAGAGCGACAGAAACTCAGACAAAAACAAAGTTACCCAATTTGTACATTATTTTAAAACATTCCTGCTTCGTCTTTCTCCTTTAAAGGTTTGTTTTGTGACCTTGACCTCCACTGTTTAAGATGATTTTTAAAAGGGTCAGCATGGGGACAGAACTGTATCTTTATGAGGATAATAATAATTATGATGGCTTCAGTGTGAGCATGTGTGTCTGTCTGTCCATTTGTCTTACCAGTCCATACTGGTTCTGTTGAGCTCCAATGGACTGCATGATGTTACCCAGAAGCTGGCTTGGGGCCGTCAGTGTTGAGGTTCCAGTGTCCACAATGGACTGGCAGCCCTGAGAGCACCAGCCGGTTTCTTGACCATTGATCTCGAATCTGCAATGCACAAAAGAGTTTTATTTTTTTTTCTTGCAGTCTGAATAAAACAAAACAATAACCACTAAACAAGGCAGCAATACTCAGTAGTTATCAGAAGATCATTAAACATTTCATGTTGATGAAATGTTAAAAAGCACTGACCCATCAACGCCAATCTGCCAGTAGGTCTCAGAGGTCACGGGGGTCCAGGAGATCTGGCCCTGGTACATGCTGTTGTCCACTCCTCCGAAAGTGAGCACACTGCCCTGCTGTCCATCTCTACACCAGACCACAAAATACAACTTATCAGCTCTCCGGGTGGATATACAGTAAAATCTCTGGCCTTGTCTCCATACTTTATATTTTACAGTACTGAATAAGAAGTCTTGTGGCAGTTGTACCTGGATAGATAGAAAGCGAATATGTTGGCGTTCAGCAGGTTTTGATTAATCATGTTGTCCATGACAGGGGTCTCTCCTCCAGCTGATATGCTTGGGTAGGACAGGCCGAGGATGCCGTCAAACTTTGCAGCCAAAAAGGCCTGATTAGGCTCGTTTGTGCTCAGACCGATCTCCTGGTTATAGATCACAATGCCGCCAACCTGTAGGTCGAAAACCCAACAATAGGATGAGTAAAATGCCAATTCACAGCGCTACAAGCAGAAGCCGAGCAGTATTAGGTATGGTTTAACTGTGAGACGTCACTAATTGAGGTTATATTGAAAATATATATATGTATAAATCTGCTTTCCGGCAGTTCTCTGTCTCGGTTCCTAAAACTAGTCCAGTCTACTGTCATTAGATGTACTTGGTTTGTTTGGTGGGTTTGACTCACATTGACAGTGTCATATCCAAAGACTCCGTAGAGGCTTCCAGCTCCGTAGGGCAGGTAGAAGGACTGTCCCTTGCGTGAGAAGGTAGAGGACTGCTTAGGGTTGAACTTTGTGTGTGCGTCTGTGAATCGCATAGATTGGGATTATATCTGGAGCCATTTTCACAAACATGTCCTCATGTCTTGCAGAGACATTCTAATAATTCACTGGGTTGTAGAAATCCTGAGCTGAATTTGATCTTAACTTACTTCACCAACAGTTGCTGGCACTTCCCAAAGTCTGAAAATGCATGGTGGCATGCCTGTAATTACACTAGAACTCTAAATCCTATGTATGTACAGTATGTAATCTCCTGGAAATAGGATGACCAGTTCTGCTCGCTTGGCCTATATCAGCTTTAAGTCCTTAGGAGGAGTTCTTCACATGCAAATATGTTCTGAAGAGTGTGACAAATTAGGGATTTTGTTGGAAAATGTCTGTTTGTTCGTACTCACTGCAGGCCTGAGTGTTGCAGTAGGCAGAGTCCACCCACAGGTTGGCAGACCCGGTGTCAAACAGCACTTGGAAAGACTGGGGAGGTGTTCCAATACTGATGGCGCCATAGTAGGTGGTCTAAGGAAGACATTGGTTTAAGGTAAAAGAAGAGAGTCTAGTATAGTATGTAAAACGACCGTAAACCTAGGATTTCTTACATCGGCATAGTTATTGATGTACATGTTAGCAGAGCCAGCAAACACATCAGTCTGGTACTTGAGAGCTGGATCCTGGTAAGGCAGCTCGATCCCTTTTTCTCTCAGAGCCTCACGCATTGACTTGTGCTTCTGCAGAGGGATCCTGAAGAAGGAGAAGGTAAAAAGACAATGAATGTGACTTATGATAACTTACATTTTCAGTCACTTAGCAGTGGATCTTTAAAAGTATGATTTAGCTCTGTGATATAAAAATACATATTTGTATCACATAACAGGCACACAATTAAACATTTCTTACTTGACGATGCCCTCTGCGAGCACCACACAAACCAAAACAGCAACAAGACACTTCATGATTCCTCTTGTACACACAACCCTCCTGGATAGATGCACCTACGCTTGGATCTGAACAGGCTTTATATACACATGTTTATCAGCCAGAGTGTTATCAAAACCTCCGTCATATCAGTTCATGCAGGGTGACCCTTAAAGCCTTTCTCTTATAAGCGACATACTTGACTAGCACCTAGCATCTCACAATAATGAAATATACACCACCCCCTGTGATAGTGACACTCCACAAACACAGTCAAAGACCTGTGTATCACAGATATTACAGAAACAGGACATAATAAGATGGTATTCATTTGGGTATATCTGATGGAATAATGAAATGGCCGCATTAAATAACTCATCTGAGTATTTTTTTTATTTGTGTCTTTATTTCTTATTTATTTCTTGTTCTAATAGCAACATAGACTAGCTCTAGGGACGTAGAAATTCACCTTGCTAGTGGGGAAAGAGCCCGAGCTAGTGCAGGAGGTGGAGCAATACCAGCTAAATGTAGCTGGGAGACTTCAACACTTACAAGGGCAATGACAGAGAAACCTGGCGGCGGGTAATTGTGAGAAACAGCTTGTCCGATCTGAACCTGTGTGGTGGTTTGTTGTTATACTTCTGTACTAGCCAACGTTTGTCCATAACAAACACCATGTTCAAGCATTAGGTGGCTCATAAGTGTATCTGGTACCAGAACACCTTAAATTCAATGATCAACTTTGTAATCGTATCATCTGGTCTGCGGCCGTATGTCTTGGACACTTAGGTGAAGAGAGGAGCAAAGCTGTCAACTGATCACTACTTGTTGGTGAGTTCGATCACATGGCGGGTAAGTCGGTTAGAAAGACCTGACAAGCCCAAACGTGTAGTGAGGGGAAACTGGGACATCTGGTAAAGGATCCTGTCCGGGAGGTCTTCAACTCCCACCTCCGGAAGAACTTCTGACACATCCAGGGAAGTTGGGGCAATGTAATCCGAGTGGACCATGTTCAAAGCCTCTATTGCGGCTGCGAGAAGCATTGGTCGGAAGGTCAGCGATGCCTGTTGTGGCAGCAACTCGAGAACCCGGTGGTGGACACCAGGGTGAGGGAAGCTGTCAAGCTGAAGAAGGAGGCCTTTCGGGCCTGGTTGGTCCAGGGATCTCCAGAAGCAGCTGACAGGTATTGGCAGGCCAGAAGGGTTGCAGCGTGGTCGCGGAAGCTAAAACTTGAGCATGGGAGAAGTTTGAGGGGCCATACAGAAGGACTTTTGGTTGGCTTCAAGGAGGTTCTGGCAAACCATTTGACGGCTCAGGAAGGTAAAGCAGGGTTTACCCCAGGCTGCTATCAGCAGGGACGGGGAACTGATGACTCAGTTTCGGGGGTCTAGGGCTCGCCTCTCTGCTGTTCATAGATGATGTGGTCCTGTTTGCCTCCTCACACCACGACCTCCAGCATTTACTGGGGCGTTTTTCAGCCAATTGGGAAGCGACGGGGAGGTGAGTTAACACCTCCAAATCTGAGACCATGGTACTCTGTCGGAAACCAGTTGATTGCTTCCTCCAGGTGGGAACAAAGTATCTTGAGGTCTTGTTTACGAGTGCAACTGCAGCAGTATAACAGGCGCTGCACCGGACCGTCTTGGTAAAGAGGAAGCTGAGCCGGAAGGCAATGCTCTCAATCTAGTGGTCGGTCTACGTTCCAACCCTCACTCATGGTCACAAACTTTGGGTTTCGACCAAAAGAACGAGGTCTTTAATACAAGCAGCCGAAGTGAGTTTCATCCGTAGGGTGGCTGGTTTCAGCCTTAGAGCTAGGGTAAGGAGCTCGGACATCAGGAGGGAACTTGAAGTTGAGCTGCTACTCCTTTGTGGCGAAAGGAGTCAGCTGAGGTGGTTCGGGCATTTAATTCAAATGCTTGCTGGACACTTCCCATTCGAGGTTTTTCAGGCACTTCCTACTGGTGGGAGACCCCTGGGAAAACCCATAACATGCTGGATGGATTATATCTCCCAGCTTTCCTGGGAATGCCTCGGGTTCCCCCAGAACGAGCTGGAAAATGTTGCGGGTGAAAAGGAAACCTGGGGTCGGCCTGCTGGACCTGCTGCCATCATGACCCGACCACAGATAAGCGGATGAAAATGGATGGGTGGATGGAATCCGATTTAAATCAAATAAATATAAATAAAGAAGTATGATGAATGTGTATAAATTGTTGTTTACAAATATGTATGCCGAGTACTGAACTATGACTTTAAGTTTGGCTTATGAATTCATTTTGGGCATTTTGTAATTGAAGCTTTCTATAGTTTCCTACATGCTGTTTGAAATCCTCAACTTGCATCCTTTGTACAATTTTTTCAATTTAGATAATACATATCAACAGCAAGGTCAAAGTTAATGGTTTGTGTCTAACTGTAATTTTCCATAAGGAAAATGGAGTTATATCAAGACTTTAGTATCAGTAGCAGCTTAACCACACCGTTTTATCAAAACCTTTCGTGCCATTCAGCTTATCATAACTTTTAATATTGTTTACCTTTTGATAGCGTTTTTCCTTTGATAAGCTGTAGGACATAAAAAAAATAAGTCAGACAATTGAGACCTTCAAAGCCATTGTTTTGGCTTATAATTATTCACTTCCTTCTGAGTAACTGATGAATAAAGAACATTATTATTAGATTACTGATATCAATAATGGAACTACACTATTTGCAGCTTTTGATTCAACAATCAACGATCTTCAAGGTTTTGGATTAGATTTTAATATAATTTGATGACATTACATTTCATTTAGCTGACGCTTTTATCCAAAGCGACTTACATGTTTGCTTCATGCACCGTAGAAACAACAACGGGGAGCAATTAGAGGTTAAGTGTTTTGCTCAACAACACAATGACATGGACTAGTGGATCGAACCACCGATCCTTTGATTAAACTAATTGTCTGATTTCTCTTCATCTGCCCGCAAAACTCACATATTTTGCTCTCAATGTTCTACTTTGCTCTGTGACTCTCAGAGGGTTGTGTGTGAGAAGGAAGAAGGGGGAGGTTGTGGGTATGGTTACCATGGGGTAAGACGCTTAATTCAAATACAGATTCATTTTTAGCTCAAGCTTTCCATTCCTCCCTCCCTCCTGCTGCATCTCTTTCTTTGTATTTTGTATGTCCTCTCTCTCTCTCTCTCTCTCTCTCTCTCTCTCTCTCTCTCTCTCTCTCTCTCTCTCTCTCTCTCTCTCCTGCCTTCACACACTGTGTACAACCAACCAACAATTGCCATGTTTTTGCATGCATGTCAAATCATCTTTATGCATCATTCCATGAGTGTTTCCCATCTCTCAGCAGAATTTACTTTACATCAGATGGCTTCATGAATTCAAATATGACCAAATCAACTTCAAATCATCAACTCTGAGCAAACAGCTGTGTCATCTCCACTTTTGGTTCAAAGATGCCGTCATCTTTAGGTTTGGATCTTTGGATTAAATGTATGACTCATGTGTATGTGTTTGCCTGTGGGTGTGTCTCACTGAAGACTGGCTAAAAAGCCTGGGAAATTGATCTTGTTAATGAGTCAGTAGCAACCACATCAGATGTCCTTGGCTTTTGAAGATGATAATGTTACCGGGAAGCAGGCACTGATGGTTGAAAGGCAGCTTAACTACAGTGTCATTTGTATTTTTACTCATTCTTACTTTGGTCTTATTTTATTTTTTGGACTATGGACATCATTATTATACACATAAAACTCTTTTGATAAAACCCAGACAGAATTAGACAAGCAAAGATGACAGTGTGCTGGTTTGACTATTTCCAGTCTGGACGTGACGTTTTAGAGATGGCTGAGAATAACTGTTTGTACAAATGTGGGCTGGATAGATTGTTTGAGCCTGAGAACGGCAGTGAGAAAATCAAACGAAGGAGCTGCAGCACTTTATAATAACTACACACTTTTACCTGATTAGTAAAGCACGAGTAAACATTTAATTCATCATTGATAAAGCATTGTTCCAACATGAACACTCATGAGTAACTCATTAGTATGCACATAATAAACATAGTATAATCCTTTTAAATAATAATTAGATTCCCCATTTCGAATTTAAATAATATAACTTGCAAACCAATTATTACAAACTTTTTAGATGATGCAATAATGGGTAACATTAATGGTTACTAGCTTTAGTAATGTGTTTTAATACTGCAGTTCATGATTAATTCAGGTATTTACTAGTCGTTAGTTAAACATTAGTTAAGTATTTTGTGTGACCCCATCCAAAGTGAGGACTATCTAGGCTTTACAAAACATTTATAAATGACATTAAAAGCAGTGTCTTAAAGCTAACAAAATGCTCAGTTATCTTTTTAACAGAAAAGGGAAATAGACACAACACAAAGTGACATTATGATGGTGGTGGGGGCGATGCCCGTCAGCTGCACGAGTGTTTCGTAGCACATACATATTATTGATCATGGATACTTAGCTAGCTAGCTGTGACTCGTTTGCTAGCTAGCCAGCTAGTAAGCTTGTCAACCCTTAAAGGTCCAGAGACAGGAGTGACAGGGAGGAGGACGGCATGAAATGTTCTTTTTTTGCTCTGAGACTGAGGCACTGGCTGTGAAGATGTTTTTGTTTTTGTTTTTTTTTGCCATTGCAGCAACATAACCGGCACCAGTAAATGGTAATTTTGTGCTGACTTGTTTTCTTGTGGTATGATTCTCATTTTGCTCAGCATATCATCAATATTCAGTAGCGGGCCGTCAGGGCCTTCTGAGTCATATCTGACGGCCTAAACGGAATCACAAAGTTATAACAGTTTTACAATAAAATGAATATATATATATATATATATATATATATATATATATATATATATATAAATATATATATATATAAATATAAATATATATATATATATATATATATATATTATTTTTATAATTAAAAGTTATATATTTTTTATAATGTAATTATTTTTCACAAATACTCATGTATTACATGAGTAATACTTGTATTACAATTATTTGTCCCTATTAGTTTATCTCTCGTTGCACAGTTGCCTTCATCTGTTCCTCTGCTCGTTCAGGCCTCTCGTATGGCTTCTTGGGACTTGTTTAAAAGCATCCAATCACATTTCACCTGTCTTCCTTTATGTAAGATTAGCTTGGTTAAAACACATGGAAGAGCCTTTGTGAAACCCTACACGTGTGATTGGTTCCAGGGCCCGCGTGACCATTAACATGCGCTGTGATTGGTCAATGGGACACATTGACTTCTGTCTACCAAAAAACTAGCTGGCTGAACTCAGCAGGAAGGAAGGAGTAGTTGTTGAAACATATTAAGAGGAGCAATTCAATTTGTATAGTTTTGCTTGGTGTATTTTTTTTATACTCTATGACTGAAAGAGTAGACTTGGTGGTGGATTTACTGACAACGCCTTTCTCACGGAGGATGTTTCAGGAAAGGCTAGAAACTTCTAGCTTCAACCTAGAACCAAAAAACTAACTTGCTGGTGGATTATGACTTGCTTGTGTACTGATGACGCCTTCCACACAGAGGATTACGGAAATGTGTGGAATGAAATGCTGGCTGTGTAACTTATTTTTTACATGTTGTATTTATTCGTACACAGCGGTGCCGCCGCCACTGCCGCTAGTCAGACCTGGGCGCAGTATTGCCCTCCAAGGTGCAGCAGCTGTGTGTGTGTGTGTGCAGGTTTTTATTGTTGTTGGATAGTTTTGTTATTACTAAATAAAATAAATAAACAAAATAAACCTCTTTGTGACCCTACACTCGTGTAGGAGTCTAATAAAGTATTACATATCATTTGTTGTATATTAGTACTACAGAGCTACCAACTCTCACGGTTTCGCCATGTGACACACGCTGGCATGTTTTCACACGCTCACACACCACACAACCAACTTCTCATGGCAAAAAAAAATTCTGATTTTGGGCCGAGGCTTGTGGACAGAACTGTATCTTTATGAGGATTAATAATGGTGGCTTCAGTGTGAGCATGTGTGTCTGTCTGTCCATTTGTCTTACCAGTCCTTACTGGTTCTGTTGAGCTCCAATGGCCTGCATGATGTAACCCAGAAGCTGGCTTTGGGCCGTCGTCGTTGATGGGCACTGAGCCATCAACGCTAATCTGCCAGTAGGTCTCAGAGGTCACGGGGGTCCAGGAGATCTGGCCCTGGTATATGTTGTTGTCCACTCCTCCGAAAGTGAGCACACTGCCCTCCTGTCCTTCTCTACACCAGCCACAAAACAAAAATTCAGCTCTCCGAGTGGATATACAGTAAAATCTCTGGCCTTGTCTCCATACCGTATATTTTACAGCACTGAATAAGAAGCCTTGTGGAAGTTGTACCTGGATAGATAGAAGGCGAATATGTTGGCGTTTAGCAGGTTTTGATTAATCATCTTGTCTATGACAGGGGTCTCTCCTCCAGCTGATATGCTTGGGGAGGACAAGCCGAGGATGCCGTCAAACCAAAAAGGCCTGATTAGGCTCGTTTGTGCTCAGACCAATCTACTGGTTATGGATCACAATGCCGCCATCCCGTAGATCGAAAACCCAACAATAGGACGAGTAAAATGCCAATATATAGACTGTTGGAATACATGGTTAAGCCTCAACCTATATGACTGTAGACAGCGTCTATAAAATATTCATATTTTCTTGTCTTTTCTGTAATTCCACACTTAATACACACATACAAAGCTCCTGCACTTTTTTTGATTTCTTTGTATGGAAACAGTGTTAGGTATGGTTTAACTGCGAGATGTACTTGGTTTGTTTGGTGGGTTTGACTCACATTGACAGTGTCATATCCAAAGACTCCGTAGAGGCTTCCAGCTCCGTAGGGCAGGTAGAAGGACTGTCCCTTGCGTGAGAAGGTAGAGGACTGCTGAGGGTTGAACTTTCTGTGTGCGTCTGTGAATCGCATAGATTGGGATTATATCTGGAGCCATTTTCACAAACATGTCCTTATGCCTTGCAAAGACATTCTAATAATTCACTGGGTTGTAGAAATCCTGAGCTGAATTTGATCTTAACTTACTTCACCAACAGTTGCTGGCACTTCCCAAAGTCTGAAAATGCACGGTGGCATGCCTGTAATTACACTAGAACTCTAAATCCTATGTATGTACAGTATGTAATCTCCTGGAAATAGGATGACCAGTTCTGCTCGCTTGGCCTATATCAGCTTTAAGTCCTTAGGAGGAGTTCTTCACATGCAAATATGTTCTGAAGAGTGTGACAAATTAGGGATTTTGTGAAATGCCTGTTCGTTCGTACTCACTGCAGGTCTGAGTGTTGCAGTAGGCAGAGTCCACCCACAGGTTGGCAGACCCGGTGTCAAACAACACTTGGAAAGACTGGGGAGGTGTTCCAATACTGATGGCGCCATAGTAGGTGGTCTAAGGAAGACATTGGTTTAAGGTAAAAGAAGAGAGTCTAGTATAGTATGTAAAACGACCGTAAACCTAGGATTTCTTACATCGGCATAGTTATTGATGTACATGTTAGCAGAGCCAGCAAACACATCAGTCTGGTACTTGAGAGCTGGATCCTGGTAAGGCAGCTCGATCCCTTTTTCTCTCAGAGCCTCACGCATTGACTTGTGCTTCTGCAGAGGGATCCTGAAGAAGGAGAAGGTAAAAAGACAATGAATGTGACTTACGATAACTTACATTTTCAGTCACTTAATAGTGGATCTTTAAAAGTACGATTTAGCTCTGTGATATAAAAAATATATTTGTATCACATAACAGGCACAAAATTTAGACAGAGACGTAGCCAATTAGATAATACATAACAGCAAGGTCAAAGTTAATAGTTTGTGTCCAACTTTAATTTTAAGGTAGGAAAGGGGCGTTATATCTCGGCTTCAGTATCAGTATCAGCTTAACCACACCGTTTTATCCAAACTTTTTGTGCCATTCATCTTATCATTACTTTTAATATTGTTTACATTTTGAAAGCTTTTTCCTTTGATAAGCTGGAGAACATCCAACTTAAAAAACATGTGCTTGTGTTTTCAATGAATTGTAATAATTGACCAAATGCTTATAATAGGCAATAGTTCATCTTTATTTCTGCCATAATTAGCTTTATATCTTTTGGCAGTAGCAATTTGTTGTACATTAAAGCACACCAGTCTGATTACAGTGACGTTTTTATGAGCCCTTCTGTTATACTTTTAGATGCATCAGCACGTCCTCATTTACTCCATGGCATCAATGACATTGTGTATACAGGAACCTATATGACTGTGTGATGTAAGCTTGCATCCATACATAATATGCACTGTCCTTTTCTTTGAAGTAAAGCTGCAATGCAGCATTTCCTTCAACACATAGTGAACTAACTGCTGTTGAACTGAGAGCCTGCTGAAACTAATGAGGCAAAGATGAGCAAGAGCCTAATGCCAAAGCTCATTGAAGAAACATGTACTCCTCCCTGCTGTAGTGTGCTGTTGCCGAAGTTCAAAAACTCTGGTGCAAGAGGCAATTGACAACAATTCGCTGACCAGTCTGTTAATACCGTTCACATCTTGTATTATCAAGTTCGGCCAACTTTATTTGAAATATTTGCATTTAATTGCGATACTTTATGTGTTGCTGTTGTCATTCTGCACCACTGACATGTGTCTTATCTTGTTAGTGCGGATTGTTATAAGGGAACTTGGGTGTGTGGCTGCCTCTGTCCAGTATATGTGACTGGGGCCCAGGTAGAAAGGGACAGTGCATGAGTTAGAGCAGGCCTCAGTGTGTGGGCATCATCCAACAAGACATTTTCTTTTAGAGTGTTCACCGATGAAACAGAAATATTGCCGGTATGCGTGTTCTTCTGCACAACATGTAGTCAATGAACTGTCTTAATGTGTTTCCAGGCCAGCACACGACATCAGCTTGGAGGAGTTTGATGATGAAGATCTCTCTGAAATTACAGATGACTGTGGGATTGGACTCAACTATGACTCTGATCCATATGAGAAGGTGGGCCCCTGCTTTGTTGTTATGTTTTTTCTTTTATTTAAATTTGACCGTTCCTCATATCTTTTTGTGAAAACGCGAATAGCCATGAGTACAGTGCATGTTGTTTTACTCTCTGCAAACTGGCTTTAGTCAGAATGTGTTACCCTTGTGCCTCACTACGGACTTTTTTTTGGGCTATTTCAATTTGTATTGTTTTTTTTCCAAATTTTAGAAGTTCAACTTCAGCTTCTATAAGTCTGTATTTAATTGTGTAGCAAAAATACAAACAATCTTTTTAAGGACATACATGTCCCCATTGAAACCTATTAAAACCACATCTCTTAATCCCACAGTCATCACAGTATAACAGAGTATGTTCTATTATTTCAGGCTTTTAATCAAGAGCTCTGGCTTCAAAATTTTATTTTTTACTATTTTCCACCATATTAAGCTATTTCTTATGTTTGGCCTGTGGGGCAAATACATGCTAGTTTCCTAGTTTCCAATATAGGGGCATTACTATTGGATTATGGAGCTCTGTAAAATAATATTTAATATATAACATGGTTATGTTTTTTTTGGCAGAGACATTTTTTTTAAAGTGAGGCACATGGGTTAAGATGACTGAAAGAAGGAACTACTTTGTATTATACTAGGA